>NC_134644.1:127035387-127335387 GCF_030463565.1 Pelecanus crispus | reverse complement strand
GAGCCCGAACCTGGGTCTCCCACTTCTTGGCCATGTGCTCTAACGCGTGGGCTGGCACACACCAAGGTGCACCAAGTGCCCTTGCTCTGCCGTCCGGGCAGTCTCTGCTTGCTGTGCTCTGCTAGAAGCTCAGTGCATCAGCTCTGCAAGAAACGCACTGTTAGTTTTTCAGTGCACTGGCTAAAGGGGCTCTGGAGGACATGTAAAATCAAGGACAGCAAAGGACAGCAAATTTGTGGGTTCCAGACAGTCAGGATAAGCAGGCCCTGAGATACTCTGCTCAGCTATAGGAGTTAGTCCCTTTTGCACTGCACCCCTTGAACACAGTCCAGTCCTTGATAAATTTGCAGAAGATCCCTTGCTGATCTTAGTGAGAATAGAATGAGGCTCAGGGTTAGTCTATGGCAGGAAGTATCATCTAGTTTTAGACACCAGGGTACAGAACATCTCAGCCTTGAGAGTGTTAAAGATTTGGACGATGAGTTAAGCTTTGTTGCCAAGATAGAACTTTACTGTATAGCTTGTGAATATTTTCTCAGAGAAAGTAATACATTTGCTCTTATAAGAGACAGCAATGACCTTTGGAGATAAAAGGTAAATGATATTGAATTCCTGGCAAAAATACATTGCAATTTTGGCCCTTTGTTTACGCCTATTATTACTTAAGAAAACGCATAGGAGACCAGTTTGGCCAACTCTCAAAAATGCAAAGCTTTGCCTCAGCTCATATTAGTGCCCAAGAGGCCCCATTCTGATTGTTTATGGAATTAATTATCTGATGGTTCAGTGTTCTGTATTAAATATTAAAATTTCTGTTAATAATATATATACCTTCTCCTGAGTCATCTCAGTTGTGCCCAAGTCTCTTTCACCAATAAATATGTACAAGACAGGGATATCTTCATCTCAGAAAAGTTGGTTATGTCTTATTTCAGAGGTGGAACTGGCGATTGTTCCTAATGCAGGCAGAAAAGCTGCTTCAGAATGCTTTTTGCTTCAACACACTGACTGGACACTGTTTGAATTATCTGATCCCTCTGTGCTGGTATATACATTCTTATTTTTAACTAAAGTCTGTAAGAAAGGTTTGAGATATTTTATAGCATTCTTAATAAGTTTGGTATATTTAGCAACAATAAAAGGGTTGTGCAGAACAGAAAGGCATAAAGTGGACAAAATCTTACACAAAGGGGAGATAATTCTAACATCATTTTTCAGTTAAGTACTCTGAAAAGGTCTGAAAACATTCTCACCTCTATTTTTTTAAATACTGATCTTCCATAGATCCATTTTATTTGAAATCACTGAAATATATTTTCATCAGATAAAAGTGTAAAATCAGGCCCATTAAGAAGTCTACAAGTTAAGAGAAACAAAGAAAAAGTTCAAGTACATTTGCAGACTAAATCAGGAATTCTAGCACTCAGGTCCCTGTGGTGGGCTGAGCAGTCACACACTGATAGTTTTCCTTGTTTCCCACTTCTAAATTGCATTAAATCTTCTCTTAATGCTTTTCTTTTTTTCACTTGTGTCATTACTAAAGTTGCCACAGGGGTGTTCTCTGATCATGAGTGGAGGTGAGGTGCTCTAAGCAGTAGCTACGGTAAGTGCAGATGGGGAAAAATACACTTTCACCTGAAACATGATCTGCTTTAGGGGAAAGTTGGAGGGCTGTTGTGCTAAATCTTGTTCCATATTATGCAAGCATCTAAGAGGCAAACAGGGAGCATTGAGGGGAACTCATGGTGTACAAACAGCTGCTGCTCACACACAGGTTACAAAGGCTTTCAAGTCATGTTTGTAGAGGCATCCTTACCATTTGGCCCTTGTGTGGATGGACACTCACTCAGCCCTCTGCAAACATAGGAAATATTGTTTTATTCCGTTCCTCTATTCCTTCTGTCATTTCTGAGGCTGATACATCAAAAGAAGTAGTCGGTGCATTCTGTATTAGTTTGTCTTATCAAGAAAGATACGGTTCTCTGGCTCAGAAGAGTCACTCCTGTACTCAGAAAGTAGTGGCTTTTTTCTATCCTTTCCCATGCTATTTGTGAACAGAGTTGGGTTTTACAGACGACTGTGAGCTCTTCAGGGTGAGGGGATGTGTCTTCTCCTTTGATAAACAGTATAGTTGGCTTGTGGAGCACAAACAAACGAATATTCTCAGATTTGTAGGAAACCTGCATTCTTGCTTATTTCCATTGTGTCTTTTCAGCTGATATTTGGTCAATCAGAAGCACATCTGTGCTTGTTTAACATGTATTTTACTTTTCTAAAATCAATAGATGTGGAATCTAAACAATGGAAAAGACCCTCTCATGCAAGGTAAAATGTAATGATAATTCAAAACCTTTCCTTGTTTTTGCAGGATGAGGCTGCTCCAGCTGACAAGCAGTACAAACAGGAGCCAGCCCAGGTCACTTACTCAACATCAGCTGTTTCCAGCACACAGGAGGTGTTGTACATCAATGGCAATGGGACCTACAGTTACCATAGTTACAGAGGGCTCGGAGGTGGGCTGCTAAATCTCAACGATGCTTCTAGCAGTGGTGAGTTCCCTTACAAAATGTGCCTGTGTGTATATGTGCTCATATGTGTGTTTCCCCCTGCTTACAGAAAGCTAGTCCAAGGGGTTCAAAATCCATAGGCTATTATCAAATAATGAGCAGGAACACAATCCTGCAAACAACTACTGCTGAGCAAAATACTTACTCACTGCATGCTAGTCTCCTTTCAGTTTCAAGGGACTAATTCACAACAGGGCGAGACCGAACCTGAAGACTAACAAAGCTGAGTAAAAAAATGCCCGGTTAGATCTTCAGTCAATTTGCATGACTTTGTGAGGACCTATACTGTCATTGTTGTCCTCTCCTATACTGATCACAAAGTGAGGCCATTAGTATCTTTGTGGCTGGAGTTTGAAAACACTGAACTGCATATTTTGTAACACAAATGAATTGACCTAGATTTGTCACATGGTATCTCTAGCTACTTCAATTTACTGCAGATAAGGGTCTGGCATACCAAGTGTTAAATGAGAAATCAGCATATCCATCTATACTCTAAACTAAAAATGATGCGGGTAATTATGTGTCACCATGAGGCTGTATGCCCCTCTGAAAAAAACAGCGGTGTCATTCATTTAGAAAACATTCCTTTCTTCTTACATTAGCAAGCTTTTGTACCAAACAAATGGTGTAAGCGAATGGTATTATTTGTTTGAAATAGTCCCCCATATTGATTTCATACAAATTCAGAGCAAAGGAAAAGGTTTGTCCATTCTGATAACAAAGGTACTGTCTGTCTGTCAGAGAAAAGTGATTACTCTGGAAGCCTGAGGGTCTCTTGCCTCTGAGAATGGTATTTAAAAAATGTCTCAGAGGACAGAAATCCCTGGGTTTTTGTCTTGGCTGATCCCTCTCTGACTGAGGAGAGTGCTGCTTCAGGTACATGGGCTGACTTGGGCAAGATGGTAATTGTTCAGCTACAGCCTCTATATTCAACATGCTAAGCAATTTTCAAAATGCTATCAGGGCTGAAGCCTGAAAGAAGTTATTGGTATGTAGTGTCCTGGTAACCTTCAGTCATGTCTGCTTCCTCATCCCCCACCGCCAAAATCCTCAAAGGTCTGTGAATGATTTGCATTACGTTTTCAAAAGGCTTTAAAAAGATAATATTTTAGTTGTCAAAAGTCTTTGACTTAAAGAGAGTGAATGATGATTACAATTGTTTCCATATGCATGAAAAACACATCTGAGGTACTGAATATGATCTCTGATCAAATATTTTCATAAGAGTAAGACAGGCCGTGGAAATCTGGTTTCTTGGGAAAATGCACAAGAACTTAAAATTGTCTTTTACATTGCGGCCAGAGAAGATCCGAGCCAGTTCCCACTGAAAACAGTTGGCATTTGCTCTTTCACCCAACTAAGAGTAGGATTAAACTCCCCATGTGTTATTTGTCAGCAGAAGCCATCAAAATTGTCCTGTTTTACATAATCTTAAACTGTGAGGAATCACAACTGTTTTGTGTACTTCTTCCCTTCAAAACTCTTGTAATAGGATACATTTTCATAACTCCCATTTTTCAGTGAATTGTGGGATTTAGGCAAAAGTATTCTGTGTCACTTCAGCATGCAATTTTAAAAAAATGAGGTACAAATTCAACATCATAAATTAGTGTTGCTTTCTGATTAGAAGCAACATTTTCTTTGTACCTTTAATGTAGAGGACTCTGGTGTTTTTTCACAATTAAACCTCAGGATGGGTTTTTCAGGACAAACAGTGGTTATTCAGGATCTGCCAGATGCTGCACAGCTAACACAGCCAGGGAACTGTGCAGTGCACTGTGTTTCCCTGTGTGACATTGCTGGGGTGAAGGGACCAGTGGATGCTTAACGGTTTGCATACTGACATGCTCAAAGATTTCTTCTTCCTTGCCTTTCCCTGCTTGCACTGGAAAATTTTGTCTGTATGTCCTCTTACGCTGGAAGACTAGTAAATCATTGCACCTCTCCCAGATGGTTGTGCCTAGTTGGAGCATTATGCAAAGGTGTCCATCTTCTCCACAGGGATCCTACAGGATCCAAAGCACGTAAGCTCCACGAACCAAAAGTCTGTGTGCCAGCACCTGGAAACCAGTTGTTGATGCTAACAATCTAGCAGGCTACTGATTTTGTGACCCACCTGCCATTTCAGGAAGATCATTAGGAAAGTTGTGGAAAGGCAACTCCATCAATTTCTTAGTTTCATTGACACAAAAGCAATCGGTAGCCAACCTAATTATCTCTTGGCTATCGAGGGGTAAAGTGCTCTGGCTCCATTAGCTGGTTTCCCTACAGGAGAAATGGGAGGACATGGAGGCCAGTTCTTTGAGAACTGTCAATCCTCTCTGATATGTCCATGGATATTTGTTTTTTCATTTGTAGACTAAGGGGAGAGGATGGAGTTGCAGTTGAGAGGGGTAACCATTGCCCTCCTGACAGACCTCACAGGACAGTTGTTTGCAGTCGTTACTCTGTTTCAAGGACTCTTGTTCTGAACATATGCAAGGCTGTTATGATGGTTAATGAGTTCCCTCTCTGGAGAACAGGATATTTGCTTGCGAATTGTTTTCAGGACCTAGGAAGTAATTTAAGATGGCATTTCCTTTTCAATTTAGTAACCCATCAAATGTTCTTGTCACGTTTACAAATGTTCTCCTAGTGTAAAAATAAATATACACCTCAGTCAGGAAGTGTGTATAAACAAATACAGTCTGGTTTTGTGTATCTGCTAAAACAGAAAAAAGAAATTGCAAAAACTAGCTAAAACTCACTGCTTGAATACCTATTTCTGGACCTTCCCCCACAGTAATATAATGACTATGTCCAATTAGCTCGCCTATCTGGTAGTCCAACCGATGCATGTATTTTGTATGCTGTGACTCATTTAATTTGGTTATTTCCTCCCCTATAAAGTTCATCCCTACTCTGATCCTATCTTACAGACTGAGCTATCTGCTCGCCCAACTGTTTGGTGGCTCTGCCTCAGGGACCTCTCTGTGCCTGCTGTTGCAGTGCTTCCCTCCTCAGCCTGTCCTTCCACATGGCTAATTACAGAACCATAATTAGCTCCTTACACAACTGTATGGGGCAAGCCTTCATGCAACTGCTCAATATGAGCAAGCAGAATGCAGCAGCTTGTACAGTGACCCCTCCTTTATTGTGGGCAGGAAAAAAGCAGAGCAGGAAAAAGCTTGGGCTTACAGAACCAAGGTCTCTTTTTCCACTGCTTTTAAAACCTTTAGGCCAAGCAAGCTTGGCTGGAAAGCTTCAGCCCATCACCAAGCAATGCGTGGGTTGACAGAGCCTCTATCAGCCTGTACATGGGCTGGGGAGAAGCCTTTGGGCACGTTGTCCTTGATTGTTGTAGATGTTAAGGGAGAGCTACTCTTTGAGAAGGGTGGATTTCCACAGCACTCTTTTTTAAGGCTAATGCAGTTCCTGCTACAGAACTGAACGGAGAGTGTCCAAGGTGGGGTAGCCCAGTGGGTGTAAATGAAATTTGCTTGTCAGCTCCTAGCCAGCCACAAAGGCTTCAGCTGGCCCTGCTCCATCACACCTGGACTGAGCTTGGAGGGATGCCCAGCTTGAGGGCAGGAGGGTGAAGACAGGAGACAGGCTGCTTTGTGGGGAGCAAAATCTCTTGCTGCTGCCAGAAGCTGTTCAAGTCCCTGCATGCTGCCTGAGCCTCCCCGACAGAGTGGGATCAGCCTGTCTCCCCATGTGTTTCTGTCCAGTGGGTCACCGTCCTCCTCCCGATGACTGTCAGCTGTCAGCACTCTCTGAAGCCAGGGTGGACTTTTTGGAGCCTTGCTCTCCACAGCCATTTGTCCATTTTCCCTAAGAGGTGTGGAGAGTGTTTCTGCTGCCATTCCTCAGTTTTCTGGAGGTGATTCGGGGCTGTTTCTTCTGCATTGTTGCCTGGTTTTCTAGGCAGAAACGTCAGTCATTTCCCTTTGTGTGTGTAAAAAGAGAGGGTGTTTCAGACCTGATGGCAGACTGGCTGTTCAGGACATGCCCTCATGTCATAGTAAGACAAAGCAGCTGTTGTGTCTCCGTTTCTCTACACAGACCTGCAGCCTACCTCCACCACAGCCGCAACTCAGCACTGCATCCCAGGCACCACAAACGTCCAGTCCCCTTCCAGCTCAGGTGAGTCCTCCTGCCGAATCTGAACATGATTCTGTGATTCTATGTTTACACCACAAGCAGATCCTGAGCCCTGGCAGGCTTCTCGTTCAGCCTCCTCTCCCACAGGTGGGCCTGCAGACCATGACCAATGGCTCCATGATCCAGCTGGCAGCTGCCGGACTCCCACAACACCTCTCACCTCTCCCTGCTGCTCCCTTCCAGAGGCCCAGAAGGGCTGTGGTCTCCCAGCCATTCCCTGCTTTAGCCAGGCCTCTTACCCATGTGCAAATCAGCCCTCCTGGTCCTACTGTGTCCTAGTCCTTCAGGCAGTGCAGCCCTGCTGAAGACAATGGGGTAGCTGGGGGAAGCTCCCGGAGCTGATGCTGCTGCGCCCCAGCGATCAGCATGGCTGTGCTGCTCTGGGGCGGGAGAGGAAGGCCAAGCACTCTTGTCCGCTTTTGCATGTGACAGTAGGGAGGGTGCCTCATTTCTGCACCCTCAAATTTGGTGAAGTTGTAACCTTCTGTAAAATCTTGGCATTTGCATGATCAGGAGAGGCTTCTTGCCAATAAACTAGGGGAAAATAAAGTCCAGCTGAGAACATCCAGTATGTAGCTAATTCTTAAAGTGCTGACTGGGTTACCCGCAGCATGGCTGGCCATGATGTAGGGGTTGAATGGGACTTTTGCTGTGGTTGCTCTCTCCAGCTCTTCTTTATACTTCTGCTCTTGCACAGTCTTCTGTGTTCTCAGTGCTACCCTGATGACATCAAAATGGAGAGAGAGGGGAGAGACAAAACAGCTTGTCTCTAACACAGCTGGAGCGTGGGGCATGAAGAGACACAGAACAAGAGTGGTAGAGTTAGGAACCTGGGAGAGTGTGTTTAGTCCCATTTAAAAAAGGCAAAATGTGGGGTCGGGAGAAGTTAAATGGTTTGACCTATGTTGTGGCTAAGACGGAAATTTCTCGCTGGGGAGTGCTGGCTGAATTCTATATTAAGATCATCCCAACATTCCTCTCCCCGCTTCCTCCTTCTCTACAAATTATCAGATACATGGCATATGCAAGTATTAGTCTGCTCCCCCCATAGGAATGGAGATGGAATGTCTGCGGATATATTGGGCAGTATCCTGCTTTTCTACCTTTGCACCAAGCTCAGGAGACAGCCATTAAGGCAAGACAGGTGTATGCCACATAATGAATCTCCTGTGGTGGATACGAAACATTACTGGAGGACCTGACATAATCATTTCATCACAAACCAATGTGTTTGCTGATTGTTGAAAATGCATGATGTTCCATGGCTGTAGGCATTTCTGTGTTTTCATGTCTCTTTCCTCAGGCAACACAGCAGTTTTTTCTGCTATCTAAACTAGCTGAAGGTATGTTTTCCAGAGGGAAAGGTGTAGAAGGGAGGAAGAAGCTTAAAAGGTCCAATTTATTAGTCCCTGTTCTCTTGATCTGACATCTCCTGCTACTTGAAACAATAGTTTTAGGCACATCTGCTCTCTGTTTGAAGGCAGGAGGAAAAGAAACATTGACAGATGCATAATATCACAATAAAACATTCTTGCAATAATAAATACATCTGATTTGGAAAAAGTAGCATACTTTGATAGTTGTTTCTATTTAGTTTTATTGGCGTGTAAGAGAATCTAGCACGTACTCACTTCTAAAGCACTCATGGAGCAAAAAATGGGAGAGGAGAACAGGTGCAATAGAAAAGATACACAAGAGAGATTTCAAAGCATGAGGAGATGTATTTTTCTATAAATAAGTGCCACTCCTTTTTACATCTTCACTGATGAAAAAGGTTGCCTAACTTAATGAAAATGTAGAAGTATAGATGCTTAAGCACATGTAGCTTTTTAAAATTATTTTTGTTATTCTAAATTATTATCTGCAATAGTGATAACCATTTTGAAAGTCATTGACACATTTATTATTCTTTCAGTAGTTGTTAATTATAAGATTGGTAGCTACCCAGTGACAGCATACAATTCTTAAGGGATTTTTGCTGAGGCAGTTGATAGTGTCTAAGCAATCAGTAACAGCACATCTACATCTGACCCATATTTTGGAATTTGATATAAATCATGTTGCTAATGAGTAGTGCATGAGGCAATAACTAGTTCCATTTAAGTCTTGCAATTTACAGAAAAGCCATTTGTCCCACAGTGTATTTAATGACAGATATTCCTAGCAGCTAATTTGATAAATGATTGTCTAGCACATGAAGAGTGGGTTTTCAGAGTTCTCATATTCAGCCTGATGTGGTTCCAACAAGAACAGTTTCACCTCACAGGGGAAATTAGGTCTATGTAAGTGGACTGAGGTGGTAAATGGAAAATATTCCCGTGTTAAAGTGTTGATCGGGTGGCCTTAGCAAGAGGCAGAGGAACAATACTTCAGTCTTCTGAAAGAATATAAAAGAAAGGATCTGTATCAGCAATTTGTTTAACCCACTGCTTAAGAGAATGTTGTGCTGTTATAAAAACATGGGAGGTAGCAACTGTGAGTTATAATAGTATGCACTAAGAGAAATAAATAAATAAAAATAAGTAACCTGTCTTCATCTCTGCGGTATATACTTAATCTTTGCTTGCACACACAGACATTGTGGAACCTGATAATGTTTGCAAGCAAGAATTTTAATTGTCTTGAAGTCCTTCCAGGATAGGAAGCAGTATGCTAAAATGTGCAGTATCACCTTGGAGAAACCTGACACTGCAAAATTCATTGCAAAAAGATTCAGATTTCCCTCTGTATAAGGATACACTTCCTTGCTCCTGTGAAGACGGGCAGCTTAATAAATAATGTTAAATACACTAAGGATATAGTTCTATTTAAAGTAAGGACAGTAATTAAAAGAAATGGTGGTGAAGCTGTTCAGCTTTCTCCAGATTTAGTCATCAGTAGTGATGGCTTCTAGAGATAGAGGTACATGAAGTGTCTACCTTAACCAGCTATTTTAAGCCTTCAGAATACCTGTGATTTATTTGTCTGGTTGAAGAAATGTAGTGGATATTTATGAGTAAGATTTAGGTTCCTGTGTTTCAATAGCTGATTTTCATAAAATTGCACAGCAAAAATCTACGCTGTAAGAATAAGATGCATTTATTCCTTATTTTCTGAACGACCAGGTATGACTGATGAAGCTACAGATAAGTTATACCATTTTTAGCATATAACAGCCTGGACTACCTTTAAGAATCAGTAATACTGCCAGTGAGTGTCTATCATAGCTGTTAAAAGCTGAGACCAGTATAATACATCCTGGGGCTACTCTCTGAGTGAGGTATTCTCCCAGATATAAAGCTTGGGCTGTCATAGGCAAGCTTTGGAGGTGAGGCATAGGGGTCACATAACATAATTAAAAGAAGAGCTAAAAACCTTATCCCCACATCAAGCATGGCTTGTTCTCTTTCTGTTCAGCTCTCTGCCAGCACATGCAGCTTCCCTTCCTTGAAAAGGCACAGGGGTACTCACTGTCCTGAAACCATAGCCATAAACACTTCCTGCGTGTGCAGATTTCTTTGCTTTTTTTGCTCAGGGGGCTTTTCTTTGAGGGGAAGGAGGACAGCACTGGGACTTGTTAAGCACAAGGCAGGAGTTGGGGAGTGACGTAAAATCCTGTTTTCCTAGTTATAGAAATAAAAAAAAAAATCAAGTAGTTTGGAGTAGCTGGGGTAAGTTAAAATCTGAGATTTCTTATTTCCTTTGTATACAAGAACTCAGTACACAACAGAAGTCTCCCAGACCAAGAGTTCTGGGTCCTAATGGTTCCTTGTGTATGCAGACTGCAGATTTGCACTTGCACAAAACTTTATTTCCAGTACCTTCAGGGATTCAAAGATACATATTCTGAAGAGTTAAAAAACTTTCTTCATGATAGTTAATCTGGACATCTAGGAATACAGGGCCAGATCTTCACGTTGTGTAAATGACTGTGACCCTATAGACTTGTGAGGAGTTACAGTGATTTATGCATGCTGGACATCTGGTCTTCTCCTAGTTTTCCTTTCAGAGTGGTGCTTTTACTTTGTGTCATCAATTTTTTTAAGGAAAACCTCAGACATGTAAGCAAGCACATTTCTGTGTATTTTCTACTTACGAGTGAAATAAACTTAATATCCTATTCAATCACTTAAAAATCTGGATTACCAATGAGAAAAGTCCTTCAGTTTCATTTCAGGAAAAGATGTGCTCTGCTGCAGAAGCTCTGTTCTGCCATATATTGTGTGTGTGTTTTTGGCTATGACATGGATAAGAGCCAAGGAAAGAACATAAAAGTTAAAGTAGCTTCATATGGAGCTCAATGCCCTCACTATGTCAGTGGCAGCTTTTTCACTACCGCCTCAGTAAATATAGAAGTCTTTAATGGCTTCTTACAACCATTCAGTCCAGCTGGCTTTATAATTTGTACACCCTTCTTCTCTGTGCTGGGTTAAGATTTTACTTAGAAGTATCCTCTGAGCTTCTTCACACTGTGATCGTTTCCCTGCAGTGTGCTGTCACACTGAAACAAATTCACTGAGCTAATTGTCCTTTTATTTGTCCTTTGTACACTGGAAGTCATTTAAAAGTCAGTTCATTTATGCCGGTGTAAAATTGGATAATACAGTTGTAAGGCTAAGTGCTGTTCATGCTAGTTGTGTAGTAAGAAATAAGATCTAATAGGACCCTTTCTGTTTGAGTAGTTTCTTTTCATAGTCCCAGCTCTGCTTTCATTCACTCAAGGGGAGATTTTCATTAACTTCAGTGAGTGTGAGGACATGGCAATCTCCACGTTCTTTGTGGTCTCAGCCGTATCTCTGCATAAACATAAAAGAAAGAAAAATAAGTAAGGTTTATGACCAGATCTTCAGCTTCTGGAAGTCAGTACATCTCTTTCCGTTAGTGCTTAAGTTAGCAAGTCTGCTTTTGAATCTTGTGATTCTGTTGGGATTATTTAGAACCTCTAGAGCACAAATTGGTGTGTTCTGTATTCTACAGGTGAATATGCTAAATTGTAAAATTATTCCAGTCTTTTTAGGAAGCAAGGTCCAACCAGTGAGCCAATGCTGAGAACGCCTTGGCATTGACATACATTGTCCACATGAAATTGAACGGTGACATTTTTCTCATAGGAAAACAAGGTACATTGCTTTGGATAACTTGATCCCAATATCCAGGGGAGTATTAAGATTAAGATCAGGCTAGTCTGATCTTCTCCCTGCCAGAAGTATAGATTTGCTACACCGTCAAAGTGAATGAGCAGTATTTTTATAGATTTGCAGATAATAAACTCAGTCCTCAGTTCAAATTCTACCTGTCCAAATTTACACTCCAGGAAGAAAAAATTTATTGTGCTAAGTGGAAAGTGCAAACATCTCATCAAAGCACCATGCATCTTAGCTGATTAATAACTATGGTCAAACGACCAGGGAAATTCCACACAAAGTCAAACTTCATGATGGCAGACGGTTTTGCCGATAGTGGTAACCTGCAGACTGACTTCAGGAGTGCCATCTTCTGCACGCAGCATACATGGTCTTGAGAATATTCTTTAATTAAAAGTGCTAAGCGTATTGGTATAAGCTGCCAATGCAACATGGTGATTGCTGCAGATTCTCTTGTCAGTGTTCAGGCCTTACAAGATCCTTACCAATATATTGCCAGCTGTGTGCAGCCCCCACCAATGATAGTGTACTCCTCAGTGTAGCAGCCAGATTGTCACCAGCCTAATCTCATTCATGACCAGCTATTTATATAAGTGTCACATGGCGTCAGGGCTAGTCAAGTGAATGACCATTTATCTACGTCTATAAGGGTTTCACAATCTGGCCACATGGTGATTGAAGCATAAAACGTGAAAAAAGATATCTAGAGAACGTAACTTTGATATTCTGTGATAAAAACTGCAAGTGTGCAGATAGCCAGGGAGGCTACTATGGCAGCTGGAGCTGTAGGAGGCACAGGAGATGAACCCTCTGCCTGCTCACCAGCATCAGATCCCAGGGCAGTGTTGGCTGCAAGTGGCTTACACTGTTGGGATACCCCCTGCAGAAGCTAATTTTCTGCTGGCAGTGGACTTGCCCCTTGTGTTATGTAAGTAGAACTTAAAGGGTGTCCGTTATATATAAATATAAATTGCTGTGATTCCTTTCAAGGCCACTGGTAACTGAACGGTTATTGCTTGTTTCTGCTACTTCTCACTGGCACTCAGCTGAGAGCAGATTTTGCTACTCTGCATTTTGTAGCTACAAACCTGTGAAAAGTCTCTGGCAGCTGATGTGAAGCTCCTTTTCTTTTCCTTTGTTATCTGCAGGTCCAACAGATCTCAGTATGAAGAGGCAGTTAGCAACCAGCTCTGGATCCTCCAGTAGTTCAAGCTCTAGACCCCAGCTGAGTCCAACTGAAATAAATGCAGTGAGGCAGCTTGTGGCAGGGTATCGAGAATCAGCCGCATTTTTATTGCGTTCTGCAGATGAACTGGAAAACCTTATTTTGCAGCAGAACTGAGTCATGTGACCTTCACACTGGCCTGGTCTTATCTCAGAGTTTCCACTAATGACATTTTGATTTCCCAGAGCACACACTTCAGTTACTGCACAGGCTTTTAGGAGAGTTAATTACCATAATGCCACTCTGTTCTTGATCCATAAAGTGATGTGTAAAGGTGCTTCAAGTGAACTTCGACCTCTGGTATTTCCGAGGTACTTTACTGTGTCCAGCCTATTGCTTTTGTTTTAGTGTGTCAGCATAAATATCGAAAAAGTGGCTAGAAATTAACTCGTTCTAACAAGTGGAGGAAACGGAAGATGCTGTGATGGTTTAAAAAAACAGTGGTTCAAGATCCAAGTGCAATATTAGTGGAATGTGATACTGACTCATTGGACTTAAAGCTGCAGTATATGGCAAAACGTTGCCAAATGTCCTGTTGCTACAGGGCACAATTGCAATTAAAAGGATCTTGTATTTTAAAAAAACGTAATTTTTATAAAAAACAAAACAAAAGATTTTTGTTTTCATTCAAGATTTTTCATTTTTACTTTGGTAAACTTTTTCACTGGTCCTGAAAATGTTTTGAGGAGCTATTGTAAGTCCCCCCTTCCTCTCTTGAACCCCTGACTGTGCCCTTCTCCCCAACTTCATATTCTTTCTACAACGAGTAACTCTTGATGCTGGATATTTCTTCCCCCGTGTACTGTAAATTGTCATCTATGGAATACCTTCCAAAGGAAGCATGCATTTCCTGCCTTCATACCATTCTCAACTCCATTCTGTAATATATTGCAGCTTTACTAGCAATTAATAAAGAGTTGAAGGTTTTTTAAAAAAGACATATCATTGAGAAAAAAAAAAAGATAAATTGGTTTCTTACGGTGAGCTCATCTAACTCCATGATCACTGCTGCTGTCCTATACAAGTCCCTCTAGTTGTGATTGGATGTAGATGATGAATGTTAAGAGGTTGCAAGTGACAATCTGAAATTTTGCACTCTTGTGTGTATTTATTTTGTTTTCCTTAATTTAAACAAAATTCTTACGGAGGAAGGTCATGGACACTTCTGGTATGATTTGTATAATTCCCAGGCCTAGCTAAAACCTGTACAAAACTCTAAATGGATGCAGCTGCAACTATAATAAAACTCTTCTCTCCCCTCCCCCACTCTTCCCAACCCCTCTATTTCTTATTTTATAATATTGATTACACATTAATGGTGTTTTCTTTGTGCACTACGGCAGGCTTATTTTTAAGTATATAGAAAAAAGTACTTTAGTTTATGCTTACTGTACTATCTGTTCTGTTGTTTAGCTTCTGTTGAATAACAAGTTTCTTGTGCATTCCTAAATTTGCCTTATTTCATGTACAAAATTTTATGTAATTCCGTTTTTGACAATGAGTTTAAGGCATCAGTGATATTTTATATCTACTTGTTACATATAGTTTTCCAAGTAATGACTGTGATTGTGACCAAGTAATGTGCACTTTTTCTTGTAACTGTGGACATTGCTATGCTTTTTTTTCTCTAGTGTTTCTAGAATTACTGTTGCTTACAGTTATGTAAAAGAAAAAGAACTTTTGTGATACTGTTGGTGAATATTAATGTGAAAAAGCCTATGAAATATGAGTATTTTGGAGGTACATAGATAACACAAACATCTCAATTGTGGACTGATGTTCACGTATTTAAATGAGAATTCAAAACCTGAGGGCTGGAATCATTTCCTCTGTTTTGTTTGGGTAAATAAACAGATTTCTGTGTTTAAATACATGATTGTGAAACATTATAACATTTAAATTGAGATAGCATTTAAAGCTATAAATATTATTCTCTTTAAACAGAAAAAAGGGGCTTCCAGTCCAATTCCTGCAGACACCCAAACCTCATTTCCCAAAATTATTGAGTAAAACCAGTAGGCTGATCTAGCTGGAGCTTTGTTTTAATGAATAATTTCATCAGTAAGAGTAGAAGCGGGTGGTCTGTAAATCATGAAATATGAGTCACTAGCATGTTATAATTTTAAGTTGGCTGGAGGCAATACTATTTTGCCACTCTACATTTATTCTTAAAAATCTATTGGATATCTTTTTAAAGGCACTTATTCTTGGATATGAGAATATTGTTGCAAATACTTACTAGTTGCTACCCATCACTTGAGAGGTGCATTTGTTCCTAACATCTTCTCACCATGCCTGTGAAAGCCTATAGCTTGTCTGTACCATAGATGTGTGGTTCCCTCAGCTTTTGTCTCACCAGACATTCAAAAGTCTGTTTAGGAACAAAGTACCTTTTTCTTCTCTTCCACTTTCAAATGTCTACAGCTTCTTCTTTCTCTTGCGTGCCAGGAGGGGATGAGGCAGGTACCTTGTGCCAGGTCACTACCTTGTCCTCATCCAAAGAAAAGCTCTGGCATACATTTTGCACAGAGAAGAAGGGTGAAAACTATGCTTAACTTTCAAAGTTTCCTTAGTCCTGTTTTGCAGGGCAGTGTGCCTCAAACTGCCAACTAAGCAGCAACCAGCAGTTTGTCTAAGGCTGTTTGCCAGCCAGGAATGCTTCTCAGCTGGGAAGCCTTACTGCTTTTCAAGATGCCTTGCTAAATCCAGGTAAGGACAAGGGGCTAGGGGATGAGGAGGTAAGAGATTTACTTCAGTGTTCTACCCTCTGACTCCTTTTCTTGAGGGAGAAGTAGGAAAGTTGTGGGTAGTCTGCCCTTTTTCCTGCTCCACCCCCAGCCTACTTTCATAGTTCTCCAAGTATGTCTTCTACAGCACACACATCCTCTTCTTCTGGCTGCTGTCTCTGAAATATTTAGGGCCTTCTTCAATTATAGGAGCAATTGATGTCCTTCTCTAAAGGCTCATACAGATACTTAGCTTTCAGTCCTCAAATGGTTTCTCTCTGCCAAATTCCAGCAGACCGATGGGGTTTTTACTCTATAGCTGTTTCCCCCTCTAAGTATTGGGTTTATTCATCTCTTATTTGGAGAAACCATAGATTCAACTGTAGTTTTAACTTCCTCTTCTTCTAAGAGGATACTGAAATTCAGACCCATCCTGTGAAGGAGAGACCATAAATCTCTGTCCACTTTTGTGTGTGCAAATCTAGATCCAAGCATAGCAACTAAATTTGCTCTCTTGCATCCATTATAGGTCTCAGAGCCACCTACTCTCTTCCTGCTTTGAACCTCCTAAGGCAGTAAAGGCGCAGGTGAAGAAGATCTTGCTCCAGCCATAGACTGAGTCAAGTATCCAGAAATAAGTCCTCTTATCCACATCTTCTGTAATCAATGTCTGATCACCTCAGCCTAAATATTGCTGTTAGGATAAGGCCAGTCCCTTCCAGCATGGGCATGTCCCCTGAGTATACCTGCTTAAGGCTGCCTTCAGAAAAGCATTACCCTTATATCCAGTATCGTTATGATACCAGTGCTTCAAGTGGATGATGTCTCGCTACAGTACCTCATCAGTGCAGGCTGACAGGTGCTGGTCTTCCTTGAGACAGCCTCACATCTTCCCAACTATCCTGGAGTTTCTTTGAGAGTGGTCCTTTAAGACCTTCAGTCTTCAGGGGGTTGCTGGAAAGGGAGGGATGGTGGGAGAATGTCCTATAATGTCCATAAATTCACATCCAGAGTTAAGTACCAAACTTGGCCATTGTCTCAGAGGGTTAAGTCTCTTTAGGCTTCCATGCGCACTGGGAAGACAAGTCATTTATCTGTTCTTCTCCTCTCCCTGATTTCCAGGGTGGCTTTCATTGATAGGGCAAGCAACTGTGGGTAGCAGCTTTAGGTACAGCCTTTGGTTGTGGGAGTGGACAATCCAACCAGCTTAGCAACTAACCACAGTTGTTTACTGCTTTCGATGTCAGCTGGAAAACCGGAGTCAGAATACATGAAAAGAGATCTGGGGTGCAATGTTTTCTTGCAGATTGGCACCTTGCTGCCTGTCATCGAAGGAGAACACCACCATATCGGTCACGATGAGTATCAAAAGCTACAGAAAACCAGTGCATAGGTAAGCAAGTATTGGACAGTTCAAAAGCTGCCCATCCCGTATGGAGAATGAATTTTCTGAATGAGGAAAAGCAAGTGAACATGTATATAACCACAGCTGTAAAACTAAGTGAAAAACAGAATTATACTGAAGGGATTGGATATTCTTGCTGTAATGACCTGCATCCCTGCTGACTACAGTTTAAGTGGAGGTAAGTTTTGTTGGTAAAACTCCATTGAAACAAGGAGCAATTTCATTTGTCTCAAGTTCCTAGCACTGTGCTAAAAACTTCCTGTAAATTTGTTAAAACTCCTCTGAATTTTGCTTTGAGCAGCTTGTGAGGCATTCATAAGGAAGACATATGTTTTTCTATATAAAGAAAAGCTGATCTCAGTAGATCCTGGAGTCAGGATCTAGCCCTGACTCCAACCGCTACTGAAAAACAGTTACCAGCACGTGAAAATGAATTGTGAAATAACGGCAGAAATCAAGCAATGCCGCACAGCTGGTTACTGGAGTAAGTATGTAAGAATACAGAATGGCTGTACTGGGCAAGACCAATTGTTCACATAGCCTGTACCCTGGCTCTGGTAATAAATAAAATGGATAAACGTGTAGCTGATATAGCAGACCAGAAGAACAGAGCAAGCATACAGTGATGCTTTCTAAATGCACGTCCATGGCCTACAACAGTTTGAGGCTGTGGTGGATTGTCCCTGGCTGGCAGGGAAGCCCCCACCCTGTCACTCAATCACTCCCCACAGCAGCACAGGGAGAGAATCGGAAGGGCTAAAGCGAGGGGAAAAAAAACTGGCTCGAGTTTAGTAAGTGAAGAATAAAAAAAGAAAAAGTGGTGCAAAGGCAATGACTCACCACCTCCCACCCGCAGACTGATGCCCAGCCAGTCCCCAAGCAATGGCTACTTTGGACACACACCCCACTCCAGCCCACCCCATGTTTTATTGCTGAGAATGACATCATATGGTATGGTATATCATAAAAAAAAGGTCGGGCACAAAAGGCAAATGAGTTGCTTGAGGCCATGCAATCTGTGAATGCCCGAGCCAGGTCTGCTGACTCTTTTCCAATGTCCTGTCCCAGTAAAGCGCGTTCCAGATGTGCCAAGTGCAGTACATAAAGTCCAAAAATTGGATTCTCTTCTTCTGCCAAGCTGTCCACAGGGCTGGATCAAATGTTGGGGAAGAGAGTGTAGAAATAATAGTTTTTTACTCTAGCACAAATAACCTGCTTAAATCTCTTTTTCACCACTGAAAAAAGGAGCACAAAGGAGCTGGAAAGGCTGTAAAATTAATAGCTGCTTTATGAATAGAAACTTTGTGTTGTGCCACCTAGTTCAGTTAATTTCTCTGAGTGTGGAGAAAGATATTTTGTGCAAAGTTTTTTGTTCCGTTTTCTAATAACATCTGGAAACACAATAGAAAAGAGTTCTAATTATTGTGATGATACATGTATGATTTGTTTTGTAAGTACACCTTTGCTGTGGTAAGCCAACTATAAAATTATGGTGTAAGGAGAGTTGGAAGAAGGATTCAGTCTACAAATTGCACATAGATAGGATTGTCCTCATTTTCCCTGAGAGTCTAGGCAATGTTGACTTAGCAGGAGGGTGGATCACAGTAGCTAATTAAAAAGAAACAGTGTTGCTGAATTTTCAAGGCTTTTAGAAAATAATTTTAATTGAAGCTTTTCCTAATGCTCCCCTGGAAACTTAAATCAGATAATGTTTCCCTTTTTCCTGCAAGGCTGCTGTTTTGTTATTGTAGGGTTGCTAATCAGTTCTTGGTGCTGGTTTCTTTTTTTACACTCAGTCACAACACGGTAAAGCACCCGTAGCAGAAGAAGCACTAGGAAAAACTGGAAAAGTAGAAAGGATTAGTATTATTAATTTTTTGAACAACATGTCTCTATTTAATTGTTGTAAATTAATTTTATTTGTGGTTGCAAACTCAGAGTGCTTTAGCACCACGAGCTTGACCTATTTATTTCCTCTCACATTCTGTAGCAGGGAGGGAAGGATTTGCTGTGTGGAGGAATAGCTTCTAGCTGAGAAAAGCTCTTACTGCCCTAGCCAGCAGGCAGCCTTACCAGTGTTCATTTGCTGCCCCTGATATTTGAAAATTACAAGCTACAAGGCATGCTTAACTTGCAGATTTGTTCTCTAATAATTAGAGGCACAGGGTAGTTTTTTAAATGTCTTTGTCCAATCTTATTTTTTTCTTTTCAATGCAAACATTAAACTGTAAAGAAAAACAGAAAAGAAAATTACAGATTTAATACAAATCTTTAATATCCAGCATACAGCTGAGGTCCACATTCAGAAAACTTTAATACTATCAGTGCTAAAGTCCAAAATCATATGATGGCTCCTTTTTTTTCAAAATTATTATTAATAGTGTTTGTTTACAGTATATGGAGTCTACATTTCTTCTGCTGTGTGGAGAAATCCCTACAGTGGAAGTCCACCCTTTTCTTTGGACGAGGGTGTCAAAGAAGGCAGCACACCCCTGTCTATTCTCCCTGCCAAGTTCTTTGTCACTCTGCTGCCTTACAAACACTGCTGAAGAAGGGCTTGAAATCACGCTCAGTTGAAAAACTACCACATGGTTATTGACTAAAGTTTAGTGGTTTAAACACCAAACCATTTAGATCCTGGTAGAATCGTAGAATGGTTTGGGTTGGAAGGGACCTTTAAAGATCATCTAGTTGAATGCCCCTGCCCCCTGGCAGGGACATTTTTCAGTAGACCACGTTGCTCAAAGCCCTGTCCAACCTGACCTTGAACGCTTCCAGAGATGGGGCATCCACAACTTCTTGGAGCAATCTGTTCCAGTGTCTCACCAACTGCATCATAAAAAATGTCTTCCTTATATCCAATCTAAATCTGCCTTCTTTCAGTTTAAAACTATTGCCCCTTTTCCTGTCACTACAGGCCTTGGTAAAAAGTCTCTTTCTGTCTGTCTTATATGTTGAAAGGCTGCAGTAAGGTCTCCCTGGAGCCTTCTCTTCTCCAGGGTGAACAACCCCAACTCTCTCAGCCTTTCTTCCAATTTTTCATCCAACAGTACCCCCAAGTCCTTCTCTGCTCTCAATCTATTCATCTCCCAGTCTGTACTGATAGTGGGGATTGCCCTGACCCAGGTGCAGGACCTTGCACTTGACCTTGTTGAACTTCACATTGGTCCACTTCCCCAGCCTGTCAAGGCCCCTCTGGATGGCATCACAGAGGCATCAATGTCTTGATCCATTACTACAGTATGCATAGGAGCATGTGTTACGATTACTGTAGGATGCTATAGAAAAGCTCTCATTTCCAATGGCCTTTTGGCTGGTCATTGCATTCCCAATACATTTGGGCTGAAGAGTTTGTGGAAAATCTCCATGAAATGCTATAGCTCAGGTATTGTGGGCAGTTTGGGGATGCTTCAGTAGTATGTCATAAAACCTTCCAGCAGCACAGTTTCCTATATCACTGTCACTGGTACTTCATACTGGTATTTTAGAACTTGAAAGAGAATTGCATTGTCAAGAAACTGAGAGAGAAATGTGGTTATTAGCTGTCACACTACATCATGCTAGATGGTACATTTTTGTGATGTAAAGAAGTGAAAATGAATCTTCTTTGCTTAAAAAGGCCCATCTGCCCATCCTAGACACTATAAAAGGCGACTTTCTTCTTTTCTTCTGTAAAGGAGAATGAGAATACTAACAGGGATACTGATTTTTTATTAGCCTTCTATTGCTCCCCACCAATAAGAGGATGTCATTGTTATGGTAATACAATGTGAATGACATAATACAATGAAAAAGCCGTAGGCATTAGGTGCCCTGGTGAGCACCAAGCCCTGAAAGGACTCTGCAGATCCAGATCTGTTTGTCTCAAATTACTTGAGTCAAGACCCAACTGAACAGTGGGCACAGTTTACTCTGCTTGTCAAAATTTTGCTTGCTGCATTTTTATTAGTGAACCCTTAGAAAGACTTACCTACAGTTCAAACGTTTCAGATCCTGTCCCAGGCTGTGAATAACAGGTATTGGGACCTCTCCTGAATGGGAAAAGAGATGGCTCTTGTTAAAAAGAGAGCAGCTTTCAGGCTGAGAGCTTAGAAAATCTCTATAAAAATAAGAAGCATTCACCTAAGCCATAGCTTTACCCAGTTCAGGCTTTTGCAAACCTCATGAACAGGATGCCCTTATGACAAGGTGGAATTTCAGTCATAACTGCAACTAAAACAGTAAGAAAGATACTCAGTTAAACCAGTCACATCATTCACCTGGATGAAGTGTGGAGTTGATTACACGGCTCTCATTATAATAATTCTTCCAGTGATCACAGCCAAGCTGGGAGGCCCATACCAAATACTCCAACTATATGTTGCTGTCTAGAAAGCTGACAGCTCTAAGATGAAGGTAAAAAGCTCTTTCATCACTGACTGATTCTCCTCCAATTCAAAAAAGGGTCAGAATTTGGTTTAGCTGCCAGAGACCCTATGTTCATCCACTGAAATCTGCTAGCTAATGTGCTAATGTTCACATGTAAAATTCAGTTCCCAAGTAACAGACTCCGTGTGTACACTAATAAATGGTAAACCACACTGAAGTGGTCATTTTTTGTAACAAGCAGGTACACTGTGGTAGCTTCTCCCTGTGAATATTTCACTTGAGGTTTATGTGAGAATATTGCTTTGAAACTGAGGCCAAAGTAGAGATTAGTGAAAAACTCTGCCAGTCTTGCACCAACCAGCCAGACCTACTTTTTTGCAAGCTGCTGAGCAGCAGCAGTTTTGAAAATGAGTCCCCAGAAAGGTCCCCAGAAGAGGGTAGGTGCTTTTCTCTGTGTTTGAGAAACACTTGGGTAATTAGGAACAGGATATGAGGTATTTCCAATACTGGCTCCTGTGTCACTGCCTTCTCTTGTCCCACAGTGTATTTAAAGTAACTGCATTTATGGTAGGAATTCAACAGAGACTGGACTTCCCCGCCAAGTAACATTTTGAGTAGTATTTTGAGATACTAAAATAATGTAGTGACCTTGTCTCATTTCCTTCAAGAATGACAATATGAGATGGTGGAGGTGTGCTGTGTAAAACCCACACTTGTCAACCTAAAGAAGTTTTATTAACAATTAAGGAGTTTTGATTCTGTTCTGCAGATGGCAGTGCTTATTGCAGTGTTGCGTTACATCCAATGCTCAGGTAAGACTTGGGTGATCAGCCCCTCCAAGTCAGAGGCGCAGAAGGGTTTCTCTGTGGGTAGTTGGTGAGTTTGAGCTAAAAGAGCTCAGTCAAGTCTTGCCTGACTAGACGTCACTCATGGGCTCCTCGTGGTTAACCCTGTACACTTCCATGATGCCTTCTTAACCTCATGCTGTATTTGTTCTCACTCTTGTTTGGCTACTTTACTGAATTTGTAGGGTTGGGGTTTTTCACTAAAAGGAAATGCATATTCTTAAATATTTTCATGTCCATCTGTCCTGAGGAATCCATTTAATAAGAGTCCATCTATTTTCCCATATTAAGTCTTTAAGAATCTAGACATTCAGTTGTAAACAGAAATACCTTAAAAACGCAGTAGTAGCTTCAAAATATGGATTGCAAAAATCATTAAACCAAACCTAGAATGGATTTATATGATCCCTGGAGCTTCGAGCAAAGGTAGACAAAGCAGGGTTTATACATTTCTAATAAGATGTTATGCTCCAGTTTTTCTTCCTTCACTGAACAGTAACAGGCCCTTTCATGTAACATCATGGGGGGTTTTATTGCAACTACAATCTTTAAGGGCTAAGATACATAAAAGAAAAAAACCCCAAACTCAAAACATTTTAACAGGTGCTTTCAATGGGAGCAGGAGACATATTCAGGAGAAGTCATCAGGCCAGCAATCGGATCAAACTTAACTACTTTATTCTTCTTAAATCTCAACATGTCTGTACAGGGAAAGGCTTGAAAACTAAACACCCTACCTGGCATTGTACCCTCAGCTTGCACGGACGCCCCTGAGAGCTGAGAGTGCCTGCTGCTCTGCAGGCTTGGTGCGGTGAAGATGAAAGCAAGCTCACATCATCCTGTAATTTGCAGCAGCTCAACTCTGTGAATACAGGTGTGCCGATGCTAAAACATGCACCCTGCTCTCTGGTCATTTACCCCACTCTGGAATGTGGATATTAATAGGACATTCTTTCATGCTTATTTTTATGTTTCATCATCCTTCTAGCAGGAGGGAAGAGCAGGGAAAAAGTGTGACGTGCAGTTATAGTCATACTTTGCTATGAGGTTCTTACAAGTGCAACTTCATTGGGGCACAACATTACTGAATGGGGATGATCCTCGGCAGCCCAGCCACCTGACATATTACCATTACTTTTAATTAATTTCCCACACTAGACAGATTTGGGGTTTTTTTTCCCAGAAGGATGAAACCAGGATAATCACAAAAATGGACATGGCTGTGAGTGTGCTTTGATGTGTGACAAAACCAGCTGAGCAGACTGCTCTTAGATGTAGCAAATGTGTGTGGCGTTCATTTCGAATCTCTTTCTTCAAAGGAGAGGTTATCATGAATTACTTCAGAGGATGTCACTCCTCAGTCACTTACCCACCCCATTATTAGTGTGTCCCACTGAAGGGCAGGTACTGTTCCTGGAACAAGAGAAACAGGTATATTACACAGGCATGAAAAAAAAAGTCAATTGGGTAGTGACAGAGGTTTTTATTTGCAGTGGACGCAAAACAAGGAGTCTAATGTCTGGGTGGTAGTATCTAGCAAAACTAACTACCCTTTTAACCACTGACATCCAATAATTTAAATAAAATTCCATAATTATTAGTATTTATTTAACCACTTTATCTCCTACTACCCCAAGAATTTTCACAGGTTGCTGTATCATGACACCTACTGGTAGAGATAAGCAAAATAAATAGAGGCAGCTCTTTCTGAATGATGAAATAGATGTTTCTGTCTACATTGGGATTTTTGTTTCACATTAAAGTGATTACTGATGTATGTACATTCACACGGGCAGCACAATCGCTGCGGCTTGCAAAGGGGTGAGGAGGAAAGGGAGGTGGTCTGTTTAAACACAATAGTGTCTGCAACGGGCAGGTGCACCCCAGATCGGTGTGGCCCAGGTAAGTATGGCAAACTCAGCTCCTGTGCCCTGGCGTCCAGACAAGCCGCTTAGTTTTGGGGTTTAGCTTCAGTTGAAGCTATAATTCGTTTCTGCTTTGTCCTGGTTAAGAGAGCAGAGCGATCATGTGAAAGACACCATCCCTGCCTGAAAAGAATAGCTGCTGATTTAGCCTCGGCTTTTGGAAAGCAAGAGCTCATCACTGAGAAGCAGCTTTAACAGACGCATTCTACACAGTCTGCTGTAGGTAAGTGTGAATTTCTTTTAATTGAGGCAATGTAACAGTTGATGGGCTATTGCGAAGGTACTAGGGCCGGACTGAAGAGAAGCAGTAGAACTGAGCTTTAAACCCTTTTGTATGGTTGGCATCGTCAGGGGTTTTTTTTGACTTACAGATCTTCTCACCTTATATCATCTGTCCTTTGTTGGGCCAAAAAAACCCCATATGAACAAATACAGAAAACAGATTGTATAAACTACAATCAGGCACTGGCAGTTTGAAATTAAAATACCATATTTTACCATACCAATCCAATGGGTGCAGAATTTTCCAAAATACTTCTAAACCAAGCAACTTTTTGGCATGTTCAGAAAAACAAAGCAATCTTTCCATTCCTCAGTGCTGACTCCATTGGACTCTGACCCTTTCAACCATTTTATTCCAACTCAGACCCACACTCATACTTCTGTTACCACCTTGAAAGCCACCTTCTTCCCTAATGTGTCTTGTTTCATTATTGAATAGAATTTCCCTGTTTGACAGCACACTGGCAGCACTTTTATTCCTTAGGATATGGTTTACCAGTGAGCTATTATGTATGTCTACTCAAGCTTTTGAGATCTAGTCTAGGTTTTCTCCTCTTATTAAATTACCGTAACAATGTCAGTTATCAAATTGTCATCCCTGTAACATTCTTCCACTGTGTAGAAATCCATTTTCACACTGCACAAGGCAGAATCAAGCAGCTTTTCCAGCAGTTTACAAGTGGTATGTCTGGCCAATACTTCAGCTGCATAAATTATCTTATGTCACAGAAATATGAATGGGAGCTTAGGTATATGTAGAGAGAAAGGAGCAAAAGACAGTAAGGATGCCAGCATTTCTCATTTGTTGTTTGGTCTTTCCTTCTAGAAAGAAGGAGCACAACAAAAGGAACTTATTCCTATTGCAGCTTCCAAAAGCAGTAAAACAGATGGCACAGTTTCTGGGTAGGAAAACTACCTTTTGCTTTAACTATTTTTGAATACTCAAGTTTGAGATGTCAAAATATTTTTTCCCACATGACCGTCCCTTTAAAAGCTATGATTATATTTTGGCTGCATTCAGTTGGATTTCATGTGGAACAATTTTCAGTGTGTGTTTTTGTATTAGCTAGAGAGGCCTCTCAACAGATACCCCACAGTTTTGCCAGGGAGGAAAGCGCAGATCTGAATTTTGTGGTTAGATTCCCTTTTACTGCAGCCACATTGCCTCACTGGTTTGTGCATGAGAAAAAAAAAAAATCACTTTCTCCACTTGTATTTTCTTTTTACAAATGAGGATTTGCTCTTGGATGTTCCTTTCAACAGCAAATTGCCTCTCACCTGAGATAAGACAGTGGCAGGAGACTTCTTGTTAGATCAGCCTCTCCTGAGACCTTTAACTGATGTATTTACTGTGCATTGCAGCCAACAGAGGCTGAGCCAGGAAATTTGTCTCCTAAATCTTTGCAGAAAGAGACTGGTTTTTTTTCCATTAATTTACACCAGATAAGGTGATATCTAAGACATGTTTTTCCTTGAAAAAAGCTTAATTGGGTAATTATAGCTGCAATGCCACTTCTGCTGTCATCTTTTCTCCTGGGTAAAATTTTGTGCCAATTCACACGGACAAGTTACTTAAAAGGGAGTACCTCTCCAACAACCAGCTTTTCAGCTATTTTGCAGTTATGAGGAATCCTTTCCCAATGCCATCCCCTATAGTAGTGCTATCTACAAGCTCAAAGGGTGGCTTGCAAGTTCAGTGAACTGAACGTTCAACACCATCCAGATCCCCATGCACTGACATTGCATCCCTAAGCCTTAAAAAAACCCGGCAGCTACCATTCCAGATGTCCTGAGGGTCCTCTGAGCGTGGAGCAAAGCGCCTGCCCGGACTTGGTGGTGGGAACAGCTTTAGGTATTAACAACCACTACACACAAGAAAAAGAAAACAAATTCCATATACACATCTACATTTAACTGTGTGGAAAGACTGCAGGCTGCATTTATATTTGATTCACTAATCCTCCCGCTTCTTGGTAGGGTTTTCCCTTTATAAGGTTAGTGACTTAGTGGCCCAAATCCAACCAAATACATACTATTACTGTGCTCCTCTTCCCCATACTTCCCCCCATGTTTGGGGCAAGAAGGAAGGGAAGGGGACCTTAGGAGGGAGGCTCAGGTTGGGGCACCCAAACTCAGAGGAGCCCCACCTGCTTTTGCTAGGCACGTGGAAACTGTGCCCTTAGGGATCCCAGGCTCCTGATACAGCAACCAATTTTTCACCTCTGTTCAGGCAATCAAAATCTGAAGCTTATCCTGAATACACAAAATCTGGCGTTTCTTTTCTTTGTGTGCCATTGTGTGTGTAAGAGGAAAGAGTGTGGATCAACAGCTGCCTTTAGTCAACACAGTCAATCGGCTTAAGAATGTAATCATCTAGAAAAAGGAAGGGAGGGTAAACTGCTGTCACTTGCTGCTAATAAAAGTTACAGCATTAAGCAACAGCGGGAGACAGGCTTTTGTTCACTCTAAGTGAGCATTTGGCTCTCTGTGTGCCTTATACTGTGGCAACACGGTACACTGAGAAGGGCTCTTACAATGGAGCAAACTTGGAGGAGACATTTATTCAACGTGCTGCTTACTCTGCCATTCATTTCCAGTGTCCCTGCTAGTTCAGTGAACATTAGCGCTTGAATAAAGCTTCCTTGTCCTCTACCATCTAATTCTGCATTGTTAGGCACAATCCAGTGGTTTTGTTTCTTGGATTTTGGGGGGTTTCTTTTTTAAACAGCAGCTGGTTGGGTTTGGCACAGTAATTACTGTTGTGTCATAAATTCAGCATAATGGCTGCACTGCAGGACCAAGCAGACAGGCTGTGAGGCAGCAAACCCTTGCTTAAACAAAAGAGAGCTTTCATAAATAGTAGTATTGGCCAGGAAAATTATTAAAAAATATTTGCGACAAAGTATGGGCTCAGTTACCTGCCAGATACCATATATTAACCTGCTCTTCTCTTTAAATATATTATTTCTCTTAGCTTATTTGGGATTGTGGGTTTGGGGGGCTTTTAGCCAAGCTTAATTCTCATGTAGCCAGCACTAGGAAGGATGCTGCAGTCCTGTTCACCCACAGAAAAGAAGAACATTAATTCAGACTTCTTCATTGCCTGATGAGACTAAGGACTGATATGGAAAATCAGCCCCCTTGGAGCTGGTACTTACCCGATGATTCAGGTCTTTGTGTCCTTTCTGAGACCTTCAAAGATGTTACCACTGTTGCCAGTAACTGTGATGTCCACTGTAAACTGCAATAAGGGAGTAAAATCACTTTAGATAGACACTGAATAGTTACGTGAAAGTTATTCCCTTTTGCAGTATTGCTAATGCGCTGGGATGAAGCAAGAAAACCAAGGCTAAGACAACTGATCAAGCCATGACAAAAATTAATGTTCAATCCAAGTACAAGACATGAAAAACCAAAGCCAACATGAAAAATGAAAAATATTCCTAACTAAAACAACAGCTCTGGTTGACCTACTGGCTACCACTAGTTTTTTCTAGGAGGAGTCCCAAATCTAATGAGTTTTCTACATACTTTACAAACTAAGCAAATATGAAAACAGTGCTATAGCTGCCCATGTTGTAGAAATGATGATTGCATGAAAACACTTGAACTGGGAGCAAAAAATCTGTCCTTCCTATACAGAATGTAAAAAAAGGAAGAATATTTTAGCCTCTCGGTGGACAAAGTAAGACTCCTAGACTTTAGTTTATCATTTACATTCCTTCTTTCTCTTACAGTACTGTTTGTAACATCAATAACTGGGGAGCTCGGGGTGACAATCTGTTAAGATTCAGTTAAGCAAGTGTTTCTCTGCTCCTCTGAACCAGCTCCTGCACTCCACTCTGAATACACTGCACTTGGGATTATTAAAAGCATTTAACAACAAGTGTTTAATGTAAGCCAGCGTTAAGTGTATCCAACATGCTGTGATCAGCCCTTGAAAGAAAGCTAAGTGTGGTATTTCAGATTAATGTCAGATGCTAATAGTGGGTGAACGCAGACTTTAACTCAGTGCAGTTTGCTGCCCTGCGTGGCGAGAAACTCTTGTCCGTGCAGGTCAGAAGCCACAGCATGTCTCAAATGCCCAAAGGGTGACTGTAAAAGCAGCAACCAAAAACTTCCCATTTGAGTTATTGCTGACCGCTCAGTGTTGGCCAGGTTAACACTGCAGAGGCCTTTCTGCCGGCGGGGACGGACAGGCCGTGCACCCGCCAATAACGCTATGCTGGCGTTCATCCCATGGGGGACACAGCAAAGCTGATGGCCCACGGGGGCTCGGAGAAAGGGCAACGGCATCGCGGTTTCCTTTGTGACGTCTTGAGCTTTCTGACCCGAGCACTACGTTGCCAATGTCTTGCTGGGTAAGGTACATAAATTGAGGGGTTCAGCAGCAGTCAGAGGTAAGGCGTTGTTCAGCCCAGAAGTTTGGCACTTAGCCCGAGATCCTGAACTGGAAGTGACAGCCTGAGTCCGCAGAGCCGTTCAAGGAAGGAAAGAAGAGCAGTCTTTAAGCCTGACAGTTATGTGCCTCCCTGGTACAGTAATACAGAAACATGTCATGGGAAGATTTAAATAGAAAGTGTTCCATTTAATGGGATTTTGGTCACAGTACTGTGGATCTCTTTAGCAGCATAAAATGTACATTTGAAGCACTGCCCCTTTGCCTTAAACTTCTGGCTCGTTTTTCTTTGCTAGTGCCTTAATGGTGGGCACTTTTTTTTTCAAAGGGAGAAATGATCTGTAGCACATAGACAATTTGATGGCCTAACATATTGCACTGCTGGCTGCTGAAGGCAAAACACCAACCACTGCCTCTTCGCTTTATCTGTGCTATATCATAGAATCATAGAATCGTCTAGGTTGGAAAAGACCTTTAAGATCATCCAGTCCAACCATTAACCTACACTACCAAGCCCACCTAAACCAATCAAGGGTAGACTAGACTAAACCATATCCCGAAACGCCACATCTACCCGTTTTTTGAACACTTCCAGGGATGGTGACTCCACCACCTCTCTGGGCAGCCTGTTCCAATGCTTGACCACCCTTTCCATGAAGAAATTTTTCCTAATTTCCAGTCTAAACCTCCCCTGGCGCAGCTTGAGCCCATTTCCTCTCGTCCTATCGCTAGCTACTTGGGAGAAGAAACCAACACCCACCTCACTACAACCTCCTTTCAGGTAGTTGTAGAGAGCGATAAGGTCTCCCCTCAGCCTCCTCTTCTTCAGGCTAAACAACCCCAGTTCCCTCAGCTGCTCCTCATAAGACTTGTTCTCCAGACCCTTCACCAGCCTTGTTGCCTGTCTGAACACGCTCCAGCACCTCAATGTCTTTCTTGTACTGAGGGGCCCAAAACTGGACACAGTATTCCAGGTGCGGCCTCACCAGCGCCGAGTACAGGGGGACAATCACCTCCCTGCTCCTGCTGGCCACACTATTCCTGATACAAGCCAGGATGCTGTTGGCCTTCTTGGCCACCTGGGCACACTGCTGGCTCATGTTCAGCCGGCTGTCTACCAACACCCCCAGGTCCTTTTCGGCCAGGCAGCTTTCCAGCCACTCTTCCCCAAGCCTGTAGCGTTGCATGGGGTTGTTGTGACCCAAGTGCAGGACCTGGCACTTGGCCTTGTTGAACCTCATACAGTTGGCCACGGCCCATCGATCCAGCCTGTCCAGGTCCCTCTGCAGGGCCATCCTACCCTCGAGCAGATCGACACTCCCACCCAGTTTGGTGTCGTCTGCAAACTTACTGAGGGCACACTTGATCCCCTCATCCAGATCATTGATACAGATATTGAACAAGACTGGCCCTAAAACAGAGCCCTGGGGAACACCGCTCGTGACCGGTTGCCAACTGGACTTAACACCATTTATCACAACTCTCTGGGCTTGGCCACCCAACCAGTTCTTTACCCAGCGAAGAGTATGCCTGTCCAAGCCGTGAGCTGCCAGCTTCCCGAGGAGGATATTATGCGAGACGGTGTCAAAAGCTTTGCTAAAATCCAGGTAGATGACATCCACAGCCTTTCCATCATCTACCAGGCGGGTCACCAGGTCATAGAAGGAGATCAGGTTGGTCAAGCAGGACCTGCCTTTCATGAACCCATGCTGGCTGGGTCTGATCCCCTGGTTGACCTGTACTTGCCTGTGGAGTTCGCTCAAGATGAACCTCTCCATAATCTTCTCCGGCACTGAGGTCAGGCTGACAGGCCTGTAGTTCCCCGGGTCCTCCTTCCGGCCCTTCTTGTAGATGGGTGTCACACTGGCAAGCCAATGATGCTAATTGATGTAACAGCAAGAAAAAGGAATTAATTTTCGGAATGTACAGTTAATTTCATTGAACAAGAACACTACACAAGACAACAAATATGGCACTCCTTCTTCAATTTAGTTTTTCCTCTGGCTTGTATTTTGCTTCTTCAAACCCCTTGTTACTCCAATCCCTTCTTACAATACTGAAGAAGATCAGGTTTCGTGTGTGAGACCTGAGATAGGGACAACAGAGGGGGTAAAACAGGCAATAGAGTAACTGGAGGACAGGGGAGGGGAAGGTTGATGAGAGAGGAAGAATTTGATTGTAAGAGAGAAGGTGTATCTCTACATCTTTCATCAGAGCATCCTTTGCTATCATGTGCCCCAGTTCCATGTGGGAAACGGAGTGATTCATGGAGGAGCTTCCCAGTCCCACCTGAGATAACCGTGTCTCTTCTGTTCAACAACCTGCTCTCTTTTCTGAGGCAGAAAGCAACCCCAAGAGTGGATACTGTATTCAGCAGTGCAGCAAGATTAAAACAAAGAACAATTTGAATAAATTCAGGATATACAGTTCTTCTACAGCCACGAATATACAATCCTTGATCAAGTCCCACCTAATATCTAGAGCTCCTCGGAGGCCCTTCCACCCCTCAAGCCAGTGGTACGCTCCCTCCACACACAGAAATCTGTGACAGTATCTTCATTTCCTCTCTTCGGGCTGGTCACCATCCTCATAAGCAGAAATAAGTCTTTGTCACCCTACTCCACTCCCTGGTTCCCCCTCAGGACTGAGGCTCCCTTTTCCTGTGGGAAGAAATTCCTTAAACCTGTTTCTTTCTCTGGCCCTCACTGCCCCCAGCCAGTAGTTTCTGAAGCAGGGGGCCTAATGGTATCATAGCAATTCTCCTCTTCCTCAACACCATTATCCACTGCCAACACACTCTTTTTGAAGACCCTAAAACCAGTACCTAGGTTTCGCTCTGAAAACTTTTCCTGATGCCTTCTGCTATTTCTGCACATCCTTCAAGCATTTGCTAATGCACCTGCCATGGACAAATAGCATGTGGTCCGATGACTAATTGGTGTTTTTAGCGAAGCTAGTAGTTATTAAATGTTCAATATTTGCTTACAGCTATAATATACCTGACATTTTTAAATGCAGGGGGCTAAACTACGTGGGATTGGTATGTAAATAAGTAATATAATGTAAATGTGATATGCAAATTACACCATCTTTAAAAAAATGATGGAATTGCCCCATAAATGATAGTTTACAGAAGAACAGACATTTGGGGTTAAGAGCAAGGAAAGTAATACCCAGTTCCAAGTGGCCCATATGGTCTGAGAAGAGGAACTGCAGCCATAGCTCCCACCTATTGGTTCTTCCCTAACTTTCAACATCCTGTTTTTTCTACTTCTTAAGCTGTATCTTTTTCGCTTTCCCTCCTTTCTCCTAACCTCTCAGCCACAAAGGCGGGGCCCCTGTAAATAGTCTCCAGCTCAATGCATCATTGTGCACACACGCAGCACGAAGCACGTCTCCAGCCCATCTCTCACCAGCAGCAGCGACAGAGGTCAGGCTCCCTGTGCCTGTCCACATGCAGGAGAAGGCAATTAAATTGTAGTTCAGCATGGACCTGCAAGGTCCCAGCTGAACCCCGCTTTTGTCTGTTGCTTACAGATAAACTCATTCTCTTAGTCATTTTTGTTTTGTTCTCCTCTCTTCTCCAGGTCAGTATCCTGGAACTTGTTCATCTACCCAACATATTTTAACACTCCTGCTGAACAGGTAAAGGTCTAGCTCTCAGCTTTCTTGGGAGTCCTGAGCCACTGCTTCCTTCCACCCTTGCAGCCAAGAGGGGATGAGTCATTCTGTAAAGCCAGAGTTATCCTTTTATAGGCACAGTGGGCAGAAAAAAAAAAAAAATCCTGTATACAAGGATGCTCCTCTGCATATGAAGCTCCTTCTTCCTTGGTTTCTTGGTTCAACTGCAGTTCATGCCACTGCATTCCTGAAAACTCTGTGTTCCCACGTCCCAGCCCTGATCCTTTGCTCTGGCCTCCACACAGCATAGAACTGTATTGCTAAATAACTGAAATAAATATTACTTTAGGCTGGAATAAAGTTACTTTCTCTATATTCTGCTCACTAAACAAGTGATCGTGCTTTCAACCTCAGTGCGGGCATATCAGCACCACTTTCCACTTCGATGTGCTGATAAGCCTCCTATCTTCCCATTCTTTTTGATGTCTCTCTCTGCAAGACACCCAGACATGAACATACACCAAAGCATTTCACATGCTTGCGATGAGCTGCTCTACGTACCTCCTCATCTCCCCACAGGAGTCCCAGCACCCTGGGGTTGGCTCCAGGTCCTCTGGCAATGGCATGCCTGAAAAAGGGGGTTCCCATGAGCCATGCATGGCTGAGCTGCGTGTGCTTCGTGTTGGTAACAGTTTTCCAGCTCTTCTTTGTGATCAGCAAAGCCCCAGCAGGTGACACTTGCCATTTCCAGTGGTGATGCTGCTGAGGCTTTTTGTAGGCTCAGTTCTACATCTGTTCAAGTCTTTGTACTCACTTCAGTGGGCACAGTTTTGACCATCAGAAAAGGCATGACTACACCGGGTGTACTTAATGATTCAGAGACTTCCTTCTCTGCAATATGTAGTTTACCCTCCAAGAGCTTTTACTTGAGACCTCCTCTGATTACTTTTCCTATTCTACTTTAATCTTCTTCTTTATCGATATCTGTTGTTCTTAGCTTTGATACATCATCTACTTCCAAAGTTTCTCTGTCCTGTTACCCATTTTATTTTTGCCTTTTATCTCATGCTAGCAACTGCGTTTTCTTGACCTTTACACAGAAGTTCACCTGACCGCTCTATTTCAGAATGCTACTTTGAACTTTGTTTAAAAAATAAAAATAAAAAATAAAAGTCAATTCACAGCATTTGCTAACTATTGCTACTGTGTGGTAACTAGTGTAACACAGTTATTTCTCCCCTTAAGAAGAGCTACCAGCAATGGACCTTACTATCCCACTGAGTTATTGACTTCTTATAGGTTAGCTTACTTGATAAATCTTAATTTTTGTTGCCCCATCTTTCAGTTGAAATCTTGTCCCTTTGCCCATCTTCCTGCCACAGCAAATGAAGAGGTCATATGTCAGAGGGCAATTGTTAGCATGGCTTTTCTGGATTAAAAATAAAAAAGTAATTTAAAAAGTATTTTCTATTATCTTAAGTATTTTTTAGAAAAAACTCTAGAAAGCTGAATTTCATGGACGAATGACAGGGCAGTATTTCTGAAGTGCAGTAATCTGCACATTATTCTGTGATGGTCCTGTAAGTGCTACCTTAATCACAAATGGTGCATATTAATGAAGGTCCTCACCAGATGAAAGAGAATGTTAAAGAGTAGATGAAGCTTGATGGAATTAACACAACCAACTTTGAGTTGTGCTCTGATTGAGTCAAACAGCTTCCAGCTACATTTCTGCAAGAGGGGGAGGGGGAAATCCCAAGATGACAGATGCCGTGCAGAGCAAAGCCCTTTCTAAAGAAAGAAATAAATCATTTATGTACAGTATTCACTAAAAACTGCAGGGGGCAAGAGACTGCAGGTTTTCCTTTCAATAGGAAAGAAAAATGCATATATAATAATTGCTGTTGCGAACATACACAGTACACAGACAATGAGTTCGGATAAGAGTCATTCCCTCCCCCATGAAGGAACGTGGCTAAGTTACTCCTGGGGTACTCATCTGCTAATAGTACTGGGATTCTCTACTTGCAAAGCTAAAGGAATCTCTAACTTTATCTTTTAAATTTGTGAATTTCTACCGTTCAATTGAACAAGCCAAAATGCACAATTACCCGTACTAACAGGCATGCGCGCACAGTCCATCTGCCTATACATGAGAAGTGGCCACAGAGTGCACACAGAGTTGCAGACAGAAGTGGTTGGATGGGGTCTGCAGGAACTGGGGCAGATTGCTGTGCTGCAGCGCCATCCCTTTTGTTGAACTCATTAATTCAGTAAGGTCAACGATGTCAGCAACTGTTGCCACAACTGTATTCTGAGTAAGTTTTTTGGTTTTCTTTTCAAAACAAAATACAGCAACCCAGTGACTGTCTCAAACTTCATAAGGCAGACCACCCATTTATGTGCTTAAGCACACAGGAAAAATAAACTCTTACCGTCTGATTGTACAGCAATGAATTGAAAAGCCTTCTACGTATTGGTTCCCCCTCCTCATGTTATGATGGTTATTACTTGTTGTGTTTCGGGAAGCTGCAGGACCCTCTCCCCAGCCGCAGAAGTGTCCCAGCATGGGGAGCTTCCCCACAGACGCAGCGCTCAGCTCTGCCAGCACCCAGCCCTCCCTGCCGCTCCCCCAGCACCTCTCCTGCGCCGAGGGGCCACATCGCTGTTGTGATCCAGCTGTTTCTGGCCGGTCGATGGTCCCTTGAGAGCTATTAGCCACAGACATCGTGTAGAGGAGCTCTCAGAGGCTACCACTGATCTCTGGCTGAGCCGCCTCAAAGAAGGAACAGCCTGTAACTCCTTTTGGCCTCTTTCCTTGAGTTATGCTCTCGGAGGATGATGGCAGCAGAATATCTGGGTGTCTCATACACTGAAGCAAGAGAAGCACTATTCATCATATGCATTCTCAGAAATGTATTAATCATCGTAAGATATGCTTTTAAATATTTCAAAGATCTGATTTTTTCAGTAGTAACATCTGTTCTTTTCAGGGGGAATTTTGTGACTAATGACACTAATTGTACCTATCTCGGTTAACAGAGCAGAGATCACATACGCGCTTGCAAATCAATTAAGTGGCTGACCTATAAGCCTGCCTGCTGCGTACGCAGAGGCAAGAAAGCTGACCCAAAACCCAGGTTCCCAGGGAAAAACAACCGCGTGCGGAAAAATTAGGCTGTGGTTGGCAAGTCTGGTCCATGTTAGAGCTTCACCACCTGCATCATACCTTTCTTTTGCCATCAGCAGCGCAGCACCGGTTCACCCCAGTTACAGACTGGGCCCTGTGTGTTTGAGAGGGTAAAGTCTGAAGCAGTTGTTGGTGTTTCTCAAACATCCTGGCCTCGCATCTGTTGGAGGTGAGGAAATACTGGCATATCTTATCTCTTCAAGCCCTTGCTGCCATAGCTGGCATGCACATGTTGCTGTCAGCTAAACCCACAAATGGCTTAATGGCAGGTACATAATAGCCCGTTAGTACAGGTTTGCCTGGGATGCTGGCAGGTGTTTACATGAAATTTTGCCCTGCTTGTCATAGCATATAGGACAGCCAGCACCTGGCAACCTCCTATCGAACAACACATTCTTTAATTGCTCTGGAGCGGTAGCAGCAGCTGCCGCCAACCTTGTTAAATAAACAACAGGTTCTGCACCTGCCTGAGCAAAATGCTGACCCGGCTCCCAGCCAGCCAGCGGGTGCACAGGTAACCCTGCCTTCCCCCCAAACAACAGCCTCGGGGATTAGTGGGAGTCTATCAGTATTGATTTGTCCTTCGGCTGCGGAGGTTTGCCCTGCCCTTCTCTCGGGAGTATTTTACTGAGCCTGGAGACATGAAAATCTCCCTAATTAAATTTCTGGTTTATGGATGATTCTTGTCACACACACACACACACACAACCCCCAGACATACAGGCACGATGGTAATGAGAAAAAATGACTATGGCTTGATAGCCATGTGCCTGTCCCTTGTAGAGCACTTTGATATAGTACGGAACAATTCTGAGCTGTTTCTGAGGATCTAAAGGCTTGGTACAGGAGAGGGCTTTTTATCCTCCAAGGAGTGAAGCTGTGCAAAAAGCCAGATTTTTGTTAGGTATAGCCAGCAAAGACAAGAGAACTACATATCCTGATTTGTAATAGGTGAGGTTATACTCTCAAAGCCATAAATGATCATTTTATCATTCCCCTTTCTAACAGGTTTAATTAAATCTTGGCATCTTGTTAGATTCTACAGTAAATACACTTGCCTGGATCCACAAACTTACCAAATCAGGAGGAATAGTGGGGAGGAGAAGTTGCTTACCTGCTGCCAGGATATTTCCCCTCTGTTTTTTTATTTTCCCTCCCCTTCACGCTGTTGAACAAGATGTGCTCTGAGGGACCTCACGGCGTCTCTTCCAGCCTCCAGCCAGTGGCAGGTGCCTGAAGAGCCTGCACGTGAAGCGCAAGTGAGTAAAAAAGAATAAATGCGAAGGTCCTTGTTATTCACGTGTAAGACAAAAGCCACTGTAAGACACAAAGCGATTACAGCAAAGAGAGTGGAATTCCAGGTGAATGCTAGGGAAAAAAGCAAACCAAATATGCGCCCCCCCCCCCCCACCCCCAAAAAAAAACCAACCCAACCCAGGTGACAAAAGATCAAGATGGTTCATTTAAAAGCTGTATGGGACCTAGTTTGGGGCAGCACTCCAAGAGCAGAGCGCCATGCTAATTGGGCTCCGTTCTTTTGATCCATAGAGCAGGATTTCCTCCATTTACATGTTTTCTTGAAAATTAAAAGGCAGAAAATACTTAGCGGCAGCTTTTACACTACAGTTTTAATACACAGGCACAGAAAGGACCATCTGTTGGGTCTCTCAGCTACAAGAGAGATGGAAGGGAAAAGGTGAAACAGGAGCACTGCATCTATTTTGTAGTTGTATATCCACCCAGACATAGGGATATATTAACTATGCTTTGGCAGCATTAAATTTCTGACAGGGACAAGTTATTTACTACTAACAGTCCACAAAAGCAAGCTGGCACAGCAAATCCCCTTCACACACTCATACAGAGCTAAGAAACCATTAATGATTAGCAAGAGACTATTATTTGCATGTAACTATTTTCCAATAAATTGCCATCAGCCCACTTTGCAAACGTAGCTGATAAATATCGTAAAGGCTGTTGAAGCGCAAGACTGAAATGCCTGCATGCCAGCAGTGACCACAGTCTCTTCTTATGCTCTGCCTTTCATGCCATGGTGCTGCAATTGCTGCCCAAGTGAAATGCTGTATTTTTTAAGGGATCCCCTACTAGTCACATATACAAGTGACAAAAGTGATTTTACTGAGCAGAAGTGCAGGTTTCATCTGAAGTAGCTCAGAGGGGATATTACCTTTGGCTGTTTGTGGGATCATGTTGCCTTCTAGTGGCTGGCCCCAGCTCCCCTGTACTAGAAAGGTTTCATGACACTCTTCCACAAACATATTCAGAGTGCAGGATATTTTCTTAACTCCTCCTAGAGGAGAAACAGCTGTCCAATAAGACTCATGCTCTGTATTGCTTAGGAGGCAAGAAAGAACAGTCACAAGAACAGCCCCCTTTTTTTGACACACATTACTGCTTGTTTTGAGTGTCTTGTAGGAGAAATTTTGAATATGTTTTAAGCTCTCCACAACCTGTAGTAAGCCAAAGCAACGGAAGTTTATCAACTCATGGTGCTGAATAGGCCTGTCTCTCCTGCATGAGCACAGAGAAAGAAAGAAAATTTAAAAAATCAAGAAAAGTGAAGTAATTTCTTTCAAAATACTGATTGTGCAACACCCATGATAATTGGAGCTGAAGGAGAGCTCCAGGATAAGGTTTGCCTACTGGACTCTGAGACCTAGGGCGGCCTCCATCTTAGCAAGTGGGGAAAAACCAGGTACCACTGAAAAGCAGAAATAGGTTGGAGAACTATTTAAGTCAGTAGATTCAGGAATACAGAAAGCAGGAGAGAAAGAGAGATGACAAAGCCAGTCTGCCCTCCTAGATTTGCTAGAGGAAGAATTCACTAGTGAGGCAGTTAACGAAAGCTCTTTTTATCTGCATGTAAAAACAATTTCTTCTGAAGTGGCTGCACTTGAAAGGCGTTGGCTGCTTCAACAAAATACTTTCTATGAGCTTGATGTTGATGTTCCATACTACCTTCAGGATCATCTGCAAGGCTGGATCCTAAAATGCTTATCTGCAAATGCAAGAAAAGTCATTACAAGAAGAGGAATTAGAAATGTCGGCAAGAAAACAGAGACTAAGCTACATCACTGAAAGAGTGAGCCACATGAAAACGGCTAAAGCTGTGCACTATTTAAAGAAACACAGATATGGAAGACAATTTTTTCCTCCTTTGATGTACAAAACTAAGGCTGGGGGGAAAAATAGAGGCTGGACACAAAGAACTGAGGGAGAGGAAACAGAATTACAGCTGAAAATTAGAAGCAGAAGCCAAATCATTGGAGGATCAAAGACTGGATTGTCAGCTCAGAGGGTGAAATAAAATGTGACCGTAAGTAAAATGTAAGAGGTTTGTTACAAGATAGCTGAAGAAAATTAAAACAAAATGGCAAGAATTTGAAGGAATTACTTTCAACTGCAGAGACTACAAGGAGCAAGTGGTCGATGACAGATGCATGGACCTGGAGAGGAATCCAGTCACTGATGGGGTGGGCATTTTTTAAAATTCAACACCCCATCAGCACCCTCTGCTTCAACAAATAAACTGTGTATTACTGCAGAAGAAACAAGGCCCTCGGTATTGAGGACTACTGATTAACACAGCTAAAGAAAAAGATATTTAAATCAAAATAGGATGTTTCCCCTCAAACTATTATATGCATGTACAGAACAGCATCATATAAGAAGTCAGATTAGACTGTTGCACCCCCCCCCCCCCCCCCCCCCCCTTGGCTCTGTAATCTATGAATATACTTGCAACACATGGCTGTGTCATTCCCACCTGTTCTCCAAAACTCTGCTCATGCACACATTGCATACATAATGGGGGAAAAAAAGCAATGAATACATGAGCAGCAACTGCCTTCAATGCAATCTGCATGAGATAAACATGACAGAGATGAGTTAAACACATGAATACATCATGCAAAATCCAAGACTGTTTCTTCTATTCAGAGCTGCGAGTACTAATTCTTGGGGAACTGCCAGTTTGAAGAACATAGCTCATCTTCCTTGAATATCCAAGCAGCAGGATTGGTGGAAATACACTTTTCCTCTCCTCTAATCTATTCATTATATAACTGCAACTCTGAATCTTCTGCAAAGTATAGGAACATTAATTGATATACATTCATATGCCTCTTCTTTTTAAACCCCATAATAAAAAATAAGAGGCTCCTCCTGTGAATTTATACATAGTAAGACTGCATGACTTATTATAATCCCTTTCCCAAAGAGATTACCATACAAGTAAGTTAAACACTTTGTAGAATATTCCTGTCGGTCCAGTGAAGGAACAGATGCATACAAGACTGAATTTAACTTACTAATAGCCATATTTTTTACACCAAATGCCATTGTCCACCTTTTTCAGTCTAATGTTAGATTCTTGGGTGACATCACACTGTATGATTAAGTGCAAAATTACTTGAAACACATAAACATAGTCTTCCAAGTTGTTACCTGCAAACTCAGGTCACAAAAAGAAAGAGAAGGAAAAGGAAAAGGAAAAGGAAAAGGAAAAGGAAAAGGAAAAGGAAAAGGAAAAGGAGAAGGAGAAAGAGAAAGAGGAAGAGAAAGAGAAAGAGAAAGAGAAAGAGAAAGAGAAAGAGAAAGAGAAAGAGAAAGAGAAAGAGAAAGAGAAAGAAAGAGAAAGAGAAAGAGAAAGAGAAAGAGAAAGAGAAAGAGAAAGAGAAAGAGAAAGAGAAAGAGAAAGAGCAAGTGTTGGGAAAATGTTACTAGCAACTTCCACATCATTTTAGTGGTTTGGGAAAGTTGTGGCTCAAAACTTAGCACAGTTTCTAATGAAATGTCACCTAAAGTATTCAGAGGGCTACCTCTTGGAAAGCAAAAATACCCCGGACTACTGTAATCACTGTGCACTATCTAATGAGATGATCCTGAAAGTAATATGGACCATCAACATCAAGCCAGTAGGAAGTATTTTGTTGAAGCAGCCTTTCAAGTGCAGCTACTTCAGATGAAATTGTTTTTACACACAAATGAAAAGAGTTTGGCTGTGGTAAACAAATGAATGCATCTGGTATAGGGTAACTAATCGCTGTAGCAGTCTGCCACTAACTGGAATACCACCTCACTCTAAAAACTATAAGCTTACCCATAAACTTAAAAACAATAAGCTTACCCCTAAACTTGAGAAAACTATCCAACTTTAGAAAACAGTAATTCCTTTTTCATCAAGAAACATAAAAAACTCCCCCTCCAATATGTTGACAAGCCTGATAAGGCAAAGGTATTTAATAATTCTACAATATGGTCTTTCCAGAAAGACATAGCGTAGGTCAAATGAACTGTATTCATGAGATAGATTGAAAATAGAAAAGAAAGTGGAGTTCAGATTTTAAATACAAAATCACTGGGATTCAGTTAGATGAAGTAGTGCCAAGGGAGGATTCAAAATTTCTTCAATATTCTTCAGGTCCATCATAGTACATTGAATAAAAATCAAAATGTCTGTTCCTTAATCTTCCAGAAAGGATTCATAACCAAGGTAGGCAACGTGGAACAATATTAGTGTTCGTGTCTATGAATTTAGATATTCACACCAGCGTTCTGCATTTCTAACTTCATTTATTTAATGAGATGAAAAAGAAAAAAAAAATGCTGGTAGCCCTTATGTCAGCATCCCCAGCTGTGCTTCACAGGGGCAAGGTTCTGTCCCCTTGTGGATGAAGGCAAAAGTGTTTTGTTCCCAAGCAGGTAGTTCTTATTTCCCAGTGTAAACTGAGCTACAGCCACTATGTAGCTTAGTATATATATAGCATTTCATTATTATTCTTCCTATATTGCATCTTTGTAGCAAGGCCTGTTGTGACAGGACAAGGAGTAATCGTTTTAAACTAAAGAAGAATAGATTTACACTGGATATAAGGCAGAAATTTTTTACAATGAGGGTGGTGAAGCACTGGAACAGGTTGCCCAGAGAGGTGGTGGAGGCCCCATCCCTGGCAACATTCAAGGTCAGGTTGGAGGGGGCTCTGAGCAACCTGATCTGGTTAAAGCTGTCCCTGCTCACTGCAGGGGGGTTGGGCTAGATGACCTCTAAAGGTCCCTTCCAACCCAAAGCATTCTATGATTCTATGATTCTAAGACAAAAAACAAACAAACAAACAAAAAAATCAGTCTCCTGGTATCCTGGAACTGTATTAGCCTCTCTATTTGCAAGCAATGGGAAGCTCATCTCAAGACCATAAAATGCCATCTTAGATTCAGGAAAAATGACAGCATGTGGATGTCTGATTTCATATGAGGAACCCTAAAATATAAACCAAGCAGCTATTCTAGGAGGAATCCCATTCTAAACAGGGACAGTTGATTCATCAGTTTGCTTCCTTTTAACTTAATCACTCACTCTTAAATTGAAGTGTTAAAAGAACATCATGTTTTTAAAAACCATGAGGACCTCAGTTATGTCTACATGGCATTTTCTGTCCTGTCATTATTTTATGCTGCCCACGCTTGGAGTTAGCTAGAAGCAGGCGAGCTCTAAATGAAAGCTAGACAGACATGCTTGCATAAAGCTAATAAGTCTTGCTGAGAATCAAATTTTTTTGTTGCTGTAGGTTCGCAACACATTAACATGGCTATGTAGCTTCCAGTAAGGCTATTGAATATGTGAAGTAAGCTCATGTCTGATTGGGGCATGTGTAGACATATTAACAGACTGTGGCAATAAGAGAAGCAAAACAGAGGGGTTTATTCATTACAAACAATAGACTTAGTGCCTGTGCTGCAGTCATCCCCAGCACACCAGTCAGCACAGACAATCTGCTGTTAGTAAGGAAGCACCAACTAATCCTACGTCATGTCTTGCAGAGCATGGAGCCATATGACAGCTTATGACTTCCAGAGCTACACCTCCGTCCCTGGTCCGCTCCTGAGACAGCCCAGCTGTACCCCACAACTGCTGTAGGGGCCAGGTTATAAAGCTAACAATTGGCTTATGATTAATCTTAATTTTCCCCTACTAGCCATAGATTTGGTCTTTTACTTTTACAAATATTGTAATTAAGGTGATGTGAATGCTTAGTAATCCTGATTTACAATAATGACATATTATCCATTCCTAATTGCTATTCAATCCTAATTGTCTCCTTGGAACACATACCTGATTAGAACAAGTTTTAATGGCAAGTACCAGAGCAACTGCTTGGGATCTCAGACCACTGAGGACAGGGCAGGAGAAGGCCTGTCAAAGTCGGAGGAGGTACCAGTGCAAGACAGTAGAGTACAGCTAGAAAAGAGACTCCACCATGACTCTGCTTCTGCCTGGAAACGCCATAGCTGTGACATCAGCTCCTGCATCTGATGTTGGAAAAAAAAAAAAGTCACTCTGGAGTGTGAGACACCACATGTCAGAAGTGTACTGTGAAACATATGTTCATGTTTTTCCTTTAAGACAGAGTATTTCACATTTCATTTTTTTCTATATACTTTAGATTACAGATGAATCTATTGTACCAAAATATTGGCAGCTGCTTTCCAACATGGGAGACTGCCTTCCATGTTCAGCGAACTCTCCATACTTTTGACTATAAAACATTTCAGCAGACTGTTGTATATTGATATTCATTACCTGTATGGTTTGCATAACAGACACGCAAACAGCCCAATCAATAATATCAGCTATATTGACTAGCTATTTCTACCCTGAAATAGGAATGTCAAGCTTCAATTGATTCACATTCATGCACTGTGTAAACATAATTTAAAATTAATATGTACAAGATAGAGCACATACTATTATTACCATGTGGAGTAACCTGGGGGATGCACCGTAGCACAAAGCTGGTGTACTAGACAGAACTAATCAATAAAATGCAAGGTATAATTTGCCACCTAAAGATCCCATAAACTCCAACTGCTGCTGGCTACAAAGCTATAGGCCATTCTTGTGCTAGCACCAGTAGCTCCCTGCAAGCCACAGAAGGGGCAGTGAGAGAGGGTACAAAACATGGCTAACGGAGCCGGGGCTGCGAGGGAGGAGGAGCTGTAGATGCAGCTAGAAGTCCAAGAAAGGACAGTGCATGGGACAAAGGGATGCTCTGGGTACCAAAATACCTCTCTCTTTCTTCTACAGCACACTGAAGAAACAGACTCCCACCTACCTTGCACATCTGATTAGAAAACAAAACTTTGCTTACATGACATGGTCTAAATATTTCATAGAACGATTTCATATTTCATAGAATATCACAAGTTGGAAGGGACCCATAAGGATCATCAAGTCCAACTCCCTGTTCCTCACAGGACTACCTAAAAATAAACCATATGACTAAGAGCATCATCCAGAGGCTCCTTGAACTCTGACAGCCTTAGTGCCATGACTGGGGGAGCCAGTTCCAGTGACCGACCACCCTCCCAGTGAAGAACCTTTTCCTAATGTCCAGTCTGAACTTCCTGTGATGCAGCTTCATTCCTATCGCTGTCACCAGAGAGAGGAGATCAGCACTTCCCGCTCCACTGGGATGAGGTCACCCCTCAGCCTTCTCTTTTCCAAGCTGAACAAGCCAAGTGACCTCAGCCACTCCTCATAAGTCTTGCCCTTGAGACATTTCACCATCTTCGTCACCCTCTAATAGCTTGATGTCCTTCTTATACTGAGATGCCCCAAAACTGCACACAGTACTTGATGTGTGGCCGCAGCAGAGCCGTGCAGAGTGGGACAATCACCTCCCTTGCCCAGCTATCTATGCTGTGCTTGGTGCACCCCAGGACATGGTTGGCCCTTTTGGCTGTCAGGGCACACTGTTGACTCATTCAACTTGCCATCAACCCAAACCCCCAGATCCCTTTCCACCAGGCTGCTCTCCAGCCATGTGTCCTCAGGTTTGTACATATAACCAGGATTACCCCATCCCAGGTGGACAATCCAGCACTTGCTCCTGTTAAATTTCGTACACTTGGTGATTGCCCAGCTCTCTGGTCTATCCACATCTCTCTGAAAGACCTCTCTACCTTTAAGGGAGTCCACAGCTCCTCCTAGTTTAGTATTGTCGGCAAACTTACTTAATGCATATTGGATTCCTGTGTTCTGATAATTTATAAAAACATTAAAGAGCACTGGCCCTAAAATTGAGTCCTGCGGAACCCCGCTGGTGACTGCCTGCCAGTCTGATGTAACTCCATTTACTACCTTTGAGCCCAACCCATCAGCCAATTGCTCACCCAACGTATTATGGACTTGTCTAGCTGTGTGCTGGACAGTTTATCCAGAAGGATCCTGGGAGAGACAGTATCAAAAGCTTTGCTAAAATCCAAAACTAGTACATCTACTGGCTTCTCCATAATTTTACCAGGCACTGAAGTGAGACTGACAGGGCTGTAATTACCAGAGTCTTGCTTCTTACGCTTCTTGAAAATTGGGACAACATTTGCCAGCTTCCAGTTAACTGGGACCTCTCCAGACTCCCAAGACCATTGAAAAATAATGGAGTGAGGTCCTATGATGAAATTGGCCAGCTCTGTCAGTACCCTGGGATGAATCCCATCAGGTCCCATAGATTTATGCACAACCAGCTGGAGCAGCAAGTCTCAAATCATAGATTTGTACAACTTTTATATTTGGCTTCTCATGCTGCACACGCTAGTCTTTGTGCACACTATCCATAGGAGTGCTTCTCAGTTTGGGCAAGTACAAGGTTCCAGTTCAAACAAGCAAGCTCTGAAGACCCAGGAAGACCCCACGCGCCCTCACTCTGAGGACCATTTGTACCACCCTCGCTTTTCCATCCCTGGGCACCTGCCACTGCCTGGTGCCTTTGTCCTTCAACCACCCCGAGGAGAGAAAGAGAGAGGTGTGTGATCCCTTCTTTACTTATGGTCAGCTGAGGTGTAGCAATTTCCCCAGCACTCAGAGGAAAAATGTGGCTGAGTAGTGCAGCCCTGAGTTAACTAGTAGACCCCAACGCTCCTTAAAAACACACACGCATTTTCTGTGCAGATCCACAGCACTTCTTCCAGTGCCTGCGCTGTTCAGTGATTTATGGCTCACCCTTTGCAAGGCTTTGATGTTCTTGTCTCACCAACCAGGGCTGAACAAAACACCCCAAAGATGTTTTTCCACCAGTTTATATCCTTGCCTGTTACACTGGCAGCCTAGAGTTGGCTGTCCTGGCCCTCGCATCACTTTATCCTTTCTCTGCTGCCTTGGCAGTGAGCTCCCCAACCTCTGTATTCACCAGGTGGCCCCAGGAGGGATGTGGCAGAACAAACAGCCAATGTTTAGTTATATGCAGAGGTAAAAAGATGCAACATAATTGTCTTTTAACTAAGCTACTATCAATTAACTGTGGGGAGGGGAGGGGAAAAAAATTTCAAGCTCTGGAGATAATAAAATAGATGAAATTAAATCCTTTCTACAGGGGAACACTAAAATTGGTACTGAAACACAGTGTATCACAGGACAGTCACTAAGAGCTATAGGAAGAAGAGCTTTTTTCCTAGTCCTGGGGAACAACAACAACAACAAAAATTTAAAAATCAGGATAGTATTCACAAACTCCTCTAGAGTTTTCTGCCTCTCTTTTGGTACCATCACAAAACCTCTGGCAAGATTTTCCAGCTATTTTCTCACTTGGGTTTGATTGCTTTTTAACAAAGAAGAACCCATAAAAAACCAAAAGCAAACTGCTCGGCAAAAACATTACCATTCTAATGACAGCCTGAATGAAAACAAGTAAAAAAAATCAAAGAACTAAGTAGTTTGTTTTAGAAAAGAAAAAGAAAAAGGAGTTCCTTTGGCAGAAGAGAAAAAGGCACTTCAGCTGTCGTCTTGTCAAGTCAGGACTAGACCCTGGTCCTGCAGCTCTCCAGTTCCACAAACAAGTTTCGCTGACACTCTCCGCTGGTGATCAGAGGGACCATATTTTATCCACCAGCACCCTGAGGCTGTAAGATCTCTGTGCCCTACATTTTTATCTATTGAGGGCTCATCATCTAGTGCTTTCAAGGAAAAAAATGAAGCTCAATGATGAGAAGAACAAGATACCACAGAGCAGCTGCAGCTGTAATTGGCTGAAGGGCTAACAAATGACCTAATATTCTTCTAGCTAGGATTTATCCAGCTGCTCACTGTTCTGATTAAATAGGACTAATCCATCAGACAAAAATTGCTTCTCTGTTTCAAGAAATAAACTTACCTGTTTCTTAATTTTTCTTTAATTTTATTATTAGAAGATAAAGCTCCACTTCCCTAAATCTACTGTTTGTTCTAAATTATTCATGGATAATTTCGTAAATCAGCACATAAACCTACTCCCATAGAGCTCTCTCATGAAGCTTTTGTATCTGGTCTTTATTTAAAGCTGTGAATTAAAACAAAGCACAAGATGAACCACTAAAACTCCCAGACTTCTCTATCACTGAATGCATTTCATACAACCTACAGAGTTTTTTCTAGTATTTGTCCTCTGAAATAGGAAGCTACCACAGTTACAATTAGCATTTGATTGATCGCAATGTATACATATCATTGTTCCACTTCTGATAAATGCTTTGCATTCCATGATAAATACGACCAATTAAATTGTAATCAATATGATTTTTTGAAGTAATTCGGTCCCCATCATCAGAAATAATATAAAAGGAATGTTAATTTCAGTTCTTTCTCCTGATTCAACTTCTCAGCATCCTGCCATTAAATCCTGGCTGGCAGACAGGCTCCATTTTCCCCTGAACACCTCAGTGTGAATGCACCAGCCACAGACCACCATCTCTTGGTATTCTGCTACCACAGCAATGGAGCATTTTCCATCTCGTCACCATCTTTGTCTTAGCCTTCCTCGTACTGAGGAGAGTAATCATTCAAATCCCTGAGTGAGCTGCTTTTAAAAGAACTAAAAGTTTTAGTATGCAGTGTACTGCAGGATATTATACACCTTTGGCTAATGTCATTGTGCTTCAGCAAACATTATATGTCTAGTGCTAGTAAACATCACTTGATCTGCTACTAAGTCCTGCCAGCAAAACACATATTTAAAAAAAAAAAAAAAAAAAAACAAAAAAAAAAGGAGAGAGAGAAAGAGAGAAAGCAGGAAAACAGAACAGTACAGGAGCTTCCACTTAGAGGATAATCTTGTTATGAATCCACTTAATGAGCAGAATGTTCCTTTTCCAGTGACATTTGTAAAAGCCAATTTCCAACGCTGCATGTCTTTTTGCACTGAAATACATGACAAATCTTCCCTATAAAGTCATTCAAGAACTTAGCATGCATACAAACAAACAAAAAATATTCACTGTGGCAGCATTTTCTTTCCCCCATTGCTCAAGTGACCTCCATCAATCTCATGTTTCACTTTTGCTCCATATGGCTAAGGTCGTGTTTCAGGAGCTCGCTCCCCATCAGTGCAGAGATTGCTATGGCTTCAGTTCTGGGGCAGCTTCACTTCTGAAACCAGGAGAGAAAGCGGAAATGCTGGAAGGCTCTTCAGATGGGACTGCTGGAATGGACACTTAAAAGAAATGAAAGACCAAAGACTGAAGAGTTTATGAATGCAAGATCCAACTTGCAAGTCTCTCTTCATTTACAGTACACAATGTGGTTTAGCTACCAGAGAAATGGAACAGCAATCAAAGCTGTAACGTGATTCGCATTTCACCAGCTGGCAATGTCAGAAATAGCCTTTACAAGATCTAACTGGCCAGATGAAAGATCAGTTTTGGTGGAGCGCTGTTTGCTGGATCTGACAGAGTACCTTTTACAAGGTGCACGTCTCAGCATTAGAAAAGTTCACTGTTTTACTCTGTTCAAATCAATAATCACAAACTTACTACAAACTGATTGTTTGCAAGTATACAAATAATCAAAAGAATCAAAGACAAGAGTATAAAAATGTTTACTCTTAAATTTAATTTATATTCTTGTTAATGAATCAAGAGTGTGCATTTTGGAAAAAACCTCTGCAACCTTGCTTGGTCTGATTTCCCATCTGCTCAAAAACGAAGGCAAAAAATAGAAGATAGTGTTAACAAAAGGTTCTATGTATGTTAAGTGTAAGTGAATATTAGTACTGAAAGAGCTGTGTATAGACATGGTCCTTCAGCACGAATCTTAGACTTAAGCAACCTACTGTCTTGCCTGAGGGACCCAATCACCAGCCACGGGTTCATTTCAACTTTTCTGACATTTGGTCCTTGACTCTCTCTGACATCTGGGAGCCCCTTGGGACTGAGCCCCCCTGGCAGAACAGGAAAGATGTCAGGAGTTCCAGGGAATGGGTTTCTCCTAGGTAGAGTGAGCATTTGCTAGTGCTAAAATTGGTGGTAATCAGCTCCCTGCTAAGATCACTCCCCATGTCCTGTTTTCATCTTTAAGCTTACATGAAACCTGTGCTCTGTATAAGGTTCTGAAAAGCTGATCTAAAAAGAAATGTCAAGGCTTTTACCGTCATAAGAAACAGAGGCTTATAAAATTGCAATCGTTAAGCCTCCCTAGTCAAGTGAAGCAGGAAAAAAAAAATACATCTAAAGGTTTTAGTAAACACATCTGAATTTGCCATCTTGGATAACTAAGTACTGCAATAAAGTGCCAAGTAGAAACTAATACATACTTACATGCTACTAATTTCCTGGTTTCAATAAATCCAATATAATAAAATTGACAGATGCTGTTTTACCTACTCAAGTGATTCATGAAAAGCCTGAAACTGCAATGCTGCAACAAGATATGCCATCTGTGCTAGGGATTGGGTTTTTTTTTTAAAAAAAAGAACTGACTGGCTGAAGAGTGGTGACAGCACATGATTTGCCTAGCACAAAATGAGAAGCTTGCCACCTTTACCTATAGAGGTAAGAGAATTACTGGACTTGGCTACTATTTTCCTATCCATTGTCTACCCAGACTGTTATTTTGCAAATGATGAAAAGAAAGAAAAATAAATCAAAGAAATAATTGAAATTTAAAGCAAAATTAGATATTTTTTCATGTCTCCTTTTAAAATTATGCTAATTGGCATGTATTTTTAATGACAACATTAGCAGCGAGTAATAAAAAATCAGCAGGATCTACACATGGATAAATAACAACACACTAATGATAATTACATAAACCTTCTGTGTAGTGACATGTGGGTCAGGAATTGAATTTGCACTCTCAGATTAAATCATCTATCAGGTCCCCACATCATCAGTAATAAATGTCACTGGTAGGTTTCATTCTCCCTCATTCAGAGTGCTCTCATAGTTCTGTTTGTTAACATCCAATAAAAGATTATGTTTCAAGGGCAAATCTTGACACCTAATGGTACTCAATGGGAGTGTTGATTGCAAAAGGGTAGCAACATTCGAGTTTCAAAAAAGATCTTATTTCAGAAACTTAGAGAATGTAATTTCTACTTTATATTTAGGTGTTTAGAAGGACCTTTCTGACAAAAAAGGATTGACTTAGATACGTGTGTTTATAGTTACATACTGGCATAACTGCCTTGTTGAAATGAGAGCTTTATTTCAGTGGATGACTTTAACAGGGAAGATTTAAAGACTGAGCAAAGGGTTTCTGAATTACTGAGATGAGGCCAAACAGGGAATGACTGAAGTCAAATGGAAAGGTTTCCTTTAGTTTCAGAGAAAATACACATTTTTACATCCTTTTTTTTTACATAATGGGATATGCTTTCTTGTCATTATAGAACAAACTGACCAAGTAGCTGAAAATAATTCTCATAAGATCAGAAGTGGTGCTTCCAAACAGAATTTTATTCTGTGGTACCAGGAAGCATTTGGCAGAATAAGTCACATAACACGGGCTGTTTGGGAACCCTGAAAATGGCATCTGCTCTGCTTCGCTTTAGGCACAGGTAGGACAACGGTTTGCTTACAAAGCGTGTGGTCCTGAGCTACACTGACATATGAAAAATAAAAGCTAATCTAATACCTGTTGTATTGAGCATAACTGGCAGCATTTGGGTAGCTGGGGGCTGCATGGGAGAAGGTCATGAGTTGCCCTGAGCAGGTAACAGCTATGTCCAGCCAGCTCTGAAACTGGTATGAGCAACCCATTGCCTGCCAAAACTTCAACGTCGAAAGAGCACGTGGTGCTTCTGCTCAAATACATTTCAGAAAAAGCAGCAGCCATAAAGGGCAGGGGACACATGGGGAGATGCTCTTGGGCAAATGCATGGAGGAGCCACAGGCAAGGAGACATTTTGGGGCATAGAGGTGACCCATGTCAGAATGGGGACAACCTCAAGGGACTGCAGCCTGGGGTGACCCGTGCCAGGGCAGAGGCACCCCTGAGGGACCATGGCCATGGATGGCCCTCACTGGAGCAGGGGAAAAATGAGCAAGGAGCAGCAGAAAGTAACCATTAGGCCTAGGACCTGCCTGTGATCTCACAGAACAAATAAGGAAGGACTGAGCATAATTGACAGCAATCAAGGCAAGATGACACTAATAGGAGGAGAGCAGAGATGTTTGCCTTACGATGAGCCTGGGAAACAGGAAGGGAAGTGGGTTACTTAAGTGTCTGTTTTCTCATTTATGCCCCCCGCCCCTGATGAATACCTGAATCAGAAAATAGTATTAAGTGGCAGTAAATCAAATCAAGGAAAAAAACTCCCCCAGTTGAGAGCGTTTTGCCCATGGCACCTGTGTCTTTTCAGTTGTAGTTGTTGAAATAGAAAAGATCTAGTGAAATGTCCTGTCAAGCTTGACTTAGAAATTTACAATGGATGATGGAGAATCCACCACAACTCTTGACGTTTCAGGACCTCTTTACCATTTATCGGTTTCCTGTCATTGGTAAAACCGTATATTTTAAATTGTTCAGTTCAGTTTACAACCGACAGATTTTGTTACACCTTCAACAAGTAGAGTAAGCTATTAATAATCCATGTTCAAGTCATTTCTTCAACTATCTTCAGTATTTAGATATTATGAACCTTCAGAGTCTTTTATCTTCAGATTTTCTAGTTTTTAATCATTCTACTGTTATTTGGCAATTTCTTACCAAGTTTTCAATGTTATTCATTAGTTACAGACACCTGAATTGGTGGGTTTTAGCAGCAGATGCACAAAAGCCAAAGAAAGAGGTAATACAATCTGTACATTCCAATTTAAGTCTGAGCAGGATTGTCTATTGCCAACAAAAGACACGCTAATTTGTTAAACTCAGTCTGTTAAATTTGATGATTACACATGGAAGGGTAATACATTTTTAACTCGGCCTTTGTGTTTGCAAATTTTACCTTGGACTAATATTTCCTGTGTTAAGTTGATATGCTGTTACTCAGTTTTCATGGAGAAAATATCGATTTCTTTTCATAGATAGTGTAGGTACACAGTGGTGAAATCATAGTGTCCTGAAAGTCAAGTTATATTTTTGAAAGTTCAGTATGATTCTCAGAAAGGATAAATTAAAAATAGGGTTACTTATGTAACAAAGTGCAATATGCATTTAAAGTTAAATAATGGGGAAATGTATTCAGGCAAATACTTCAAACAAAATGTAAAGAATTAGAATTTCCTTCCCAGAATAACCTGCCCACTTTTTTCTATTAAACTAGCTATATTAAGTTTGTAAAGATCATTAATATAATGAAAAAGGATGCATAAAATCTAATGGTCTAATAGAACACCTCTCACCTTTTGGATATTTCTTGACAAGACTCCATCAGGATAACCTCTGATTTCAAGAAGTTATTTTTATCCTGAAATCCTAATTCCAAATGTCTTAATAGACTTGAAAAGCCAAAGTTAGATTCCTTAGCTTGGACTAGAGAAAAACAGGTGATTAGCCAAACAAAAGATTGCTTTATATATCTGCATCTCCACTTAGATAACTTCCTTGAGTCCAGTCATCTCTCCCAAAGCAACGACAAGGCATCAAAAAGAGGAGGAAATTACTGAGGACATTTGCCTCATTCAGCACTGTGGTTCAGAAGAGGCAGGTGTAGATTTATTAGGAATTACAGTTACATGGCTAAAGAAATTTTAAGTTAATTCAGTCTTAAAGCTCTGTGCCTTTTTGTTACTTTAGAGCAAGTTTTATTGGAATTTACAGATCTCTGAACTGTGGATTCATTTTCACTTTTATCAATTAAATCCTATGCAAACACATTTTTTACAGACATTATTCAGGCTTACTTCTCTTGGATATAGTATATACTGTGTTCAAACTGATTATTTTTACCAGAAATGTCACCCGGGCTCTACTCTGGAATCCTGCTCATCAAATGACCTCATCAGGTGTTTTTGGAGTGGTAGTTTCGACTCTTTTGCAAGCGAAGATTTCCTTTTGATGAAAAAAATCACAGGTGAGGCTGATGCATGATCTAGTATGGAATTGCCATGTGGACAGGGTATGTATTCAGCAGCACTGGAACCAGTAATTCAGATGTAAATCTTGGTCACCAAGGTTGATAGATCAGTTAATAACCAGGACAGCAACTCCATTGCTATTTATAATTTGAATAACAGAGTCCTGAGGAAAGTCAGAGACAGTATGAACACGATGTTCATCAATGGAAGCTTCCTTTTTTGTTCTTCACTGAATGTTCTTTCAGCAGAAAGTGGTGGGACTGTACTTTCACACAGCTCACATAAGCCAAGAATAAGAAGTATTGTGTTGGGACTTGTTAGACTGCATGAACAGTTTTGGGTTTTTTCCCAGTTTGTAATTGAGAAGCAAACAGAAGAAGGATATTCAAAAGCTAAACAGTGAAAAACAGAAAAAGAAGATAATAATAATTAATAGCTAGTACTATTACTACTTATAAATAATAATTAATAACAAATAACTACAAGAATAATACTATTTTCTTTATCGTAATGAAGTTTTAATTTAGTGTTAGAAGGAAATTTTTTCCCCAATTTTTCTATGTATTTTTCCATCTGACAGCTCTGAGGACACAAGATTGCAGAAGCAGAAATCAAACAAAGCTGGTATGTGGTTTTTATGTACTGTCATATACTGAGGAGTCCTATTCAGAGACCAGAATACACTGAAAAATCCAAAATAAACATAAGAGAAAAGAATAGCCCTTATGTTAGAAAGATGAAATTAGAAAAAAAGGATTAAGATCTTGTTCCTATTCACAGAGGAGCTCCTTGTTCATCCATGCAGACCTCCTGCTGGCTTTGCTTAATTTCGTATTTGTAGGGATGGACCATTCCTGAGCTCAGAGTAAGTCAGCCTTGAAAACCAACCAGCTCTCCTGGACCCTTCTTTTGTCCAAGGCTGTATCCCATGGGGTTCTCCCAAGCAGATCCTTGGACTTGTGGAAGTATAAAAGAATCACCCTTCATCTTAAACACATCAAACTGGGTCTCCATTATCCTTTGGAGATGAACATCATTGGGAAATGAGGACTTGTCTCAAAGACCAAACACCCCCTGATTCCCTCAAAATGTCAGCAGCCAACAAGTGTTGAGCAATTAAACTCTGAGGAACCAAAGGAATTAGAGCAAAGGCAGCAATGCAGAAGACACAGCACCACTGGACAAGTCAGAGCAGTAAAATGAGAAGGAAAGTAGATATTACAGAGGGTTAGAAGAGGAACTGGAGAAAGGTTACATTTGTGAGGCAGGGGAGAGATAATGAAAAAGTGAGGGTGTTTACACTATGAATGTTCTCACCTGGGGAAAAATCCAATACTGAGATTTTGCGGAAGACAATGAAAATTTCAAATTGTTTCATAAATACTGAAGAAAGTAATTCTTTTCTCTATTACAGCTCTCCATTTTTCTTTCTACCTTCTCTGAAGTAAATTCTGGCTTTCAGAAGTCTAGTTGACTAACACAGCATGTTTAAAGAGATGAAAAGAACCAAATTATACTGGAATAAAGGTCAGGTGATAGACATGTAACGCTGAGGCCAGCAGTATAAGCAAAGCACATCTGTATTTTCCTCTTGAGAATGTAAGCGAGCTAAGCTGCTGAATGAGAAAAACTACTGGGAAACACAACAATAAGGAGATCGTGAATAAAATCTACAACTATGTTAATCTTACACATACAGCTTTTCAACAAAGCACAGTAGCAAATGATAGAAGGAAGTGTACATCCTTAAGATCAAAAGGCTAAAAAAATTCTTTGCACAGACTCAGCCCCACTCTCAGGGTTACCATATTACTCCCTGAGATTTTCAGGCTAAAAGAATGTCTGTAGTGCACACGCAGCAAGTCTGATATGCCCAGGATCCATAAAACTTACTGATGACTGAGGTAGGCCTGTAAAAGTGATGCATCTCAAACTCCTTGTATGCTTATGCCTTCACATATCACCTATGCAACTCATGTACAGGAAATAAATCCTATACATCTTGACGGACACCTTGGCTACATCTATGACTGTAAATTAAGAAGTGTCCAGGAGCTTTGCCAGCATTTAAGCATAATCATGCCTACTAAATCACTGTAGGAATATCCTCTGCTGAGGTTCTGGCCTGCACCAAGAAGCGGCATTCCAGGAAATTCCCAAGGTTGGCTCTGCCAATTGGCCTGAGAGCATACAAGCATTCCCAGGCACAGGTAACTCAGTAGCTTGGATAGAGCCAGTATGACCTGCTGGAGAGCCAGCACGACCTGCTGGATAGCAAGAAATTTTGGGCAAGGTCCTCCTATCTACTAGGGTAATACTCTTCAGCAGAAAAAGAAGACTTTGTCTTGCAGACATGCTCTGTAACTAGGATGAAATTTACAAGCATAACATACCCAAACACATATGGAATTAAGAAGAATGGTGATTAGTAGCACCCACGTACTTTGGGATAGTTCATGTGCTCATGCTGTGTAATGCAGCTGCATTCCCAGTTACTTCAGTGTGATTACTGTGAATTCATGCACTTTTCATTGGGAGGATGAGTATCAAGTATGTGAATAACTTTGAGGATGGTAAGCAGGCAGACAACTAAATAGTAATAATTCAAAAATATAAGAAAAATTTATTATGTAAACCCAAGGATATTATTAACAAACCCCTATCATTTAAGCAATAATAAACCTACTTCTCTATGCCATCGATCTTCAATGTAAGAAAATCCACATATATAAACCCCATACTCTTGGATAACATTTTGTATCAACCAGCAGAAGGATTATTTCTGAGGCACAAACAAGGAGTGTTTACTTTTTTAAATGTCTGATTAGCATTTCTTTCTTCTGCACTCCCACATCTGCCAAAGCTGAGACCTGTCCTGCTTGGTAGAATGAAGGAGAATTTATTTATTTTCTGCAACAGCTGCTTCTTGGCAAAGTGACAGGGGGCATTACTGCACTGGGCTGATAGCAGCAGCCGAAGTGTGGGTTTTGCTGCACTGTGGTTGGATGTTCAAATTTGGGGTCCTGCTGCACATGCGTGTCAGTTCCAAACAAATCTCAATCTATTCTACGCAAAAAAAATCAAAGCAAAAATAATGCCATTGGGTTTCTTTCTTTTCGTTATATGTGCTTCGAATACAACTGAGTCCCAAATAAGTGTTTGTACTTCATGCACTTGTAATGCTTTTGCACAAGGTGGCTCAAACCCATATATTAATGTTAGGGGCGATAGTTTCTTGCTCCTTGACAAGTCACATAGACCTTTATGCAGATAAAACAAACATAAAATTGATCTAAAATACTATAATTTTGAACCGGTACCCATTTACCCATTGTAGCTTGATAAAAGCATGCTGTGTCAAAGTACCATTTTCTTCATAATGTGTCCTTATGATTTTAATGCTATAGTTCATCTGTTGTACATTATTGAAGACCTTGAAATCCATTTGATCTTTTAATTTTTAGAACTTCATCATAATGGTTCATAGGTATTTTAATATTTAGTTAAAAATGACCTTAGGGACTATGTTTCTTTCTCAGTTCAACCAAAGTTTTGAAGAAGAAAGTCAATTTTACTGCAGAGAAGGGATATCTGTAGCCAGAGGACAACTTTTAATAACACTTTCTCCTCATGAGCACTTCTTTCCTTGAGGAAGGGTAGTACACAGAAAATGGCAACCTATAGTACAAGCATGCAAGGGTGAAATCAGAAATGCCAAGCACAAAATAAGATTTGACCAGCAAAGGACCTTAAAAACAACAAAGAAGTCACTCTTGAAATACATCAGCAATAAGAGGACCACCAAGGCTACTTAATGGAGAGGGAAAACCAACCCTAAAAAGGTTGACTATAATCAGATAATTAACACAAGTGGTACCAGAGACAAAAAAGTACTATCTTAGCCTTGAATAGGTTAGAGAGCACTTGTATGAGCTATATGTGTTAAAATGATGTGGGCATAATGGACGTTATTGGAAGGCACTTGAAGGGGTAGCTGATTCAGTCACAGGGCTGTCAGGAGTTATCTCCCAGAACTCGTGAAAACAGGTGATGCAAGGAAGACTGGGAAAGGATAAACATAATAACCACCTACATTTCAAAAGAGGGAAAAGGAGGAGTGGAGGGAATTAGTATCATCAGCTTTATTTCACTCTCTGGAAAAATGCTAGCACAAGTTAATGGCTTATAAGCACCCCCAGAAATAAAAAGTAAACCAGCTATGGTCAACACGAATTTATCAAGAAGAAGCTGGGTCGAACCAGTCTAACTTCCTTCCATGACAGAGTAACAGGCACCATGGACTAAGGAGCAGTAGATGTCATGTCTCGATTTCCGTAAAGCTTTTAGCACTACTTCCATGACATTTTCATAAGTAAACTGGAAAAATATGGTCTAGATAAAACTGTTACTCAGTTAGTCAAAAGTGGAAAACCATTCTCACACAGTCGTAGCAGCAACCATAGCAGAATCAGTTCTGGCACAGCTCCAGTTCCTTCCAGCATTTTAGTTAATGAGCTGGGTGATGGGACAGCGAGTTCTGAGCAGGAGGCTGGGCTCAATGACCTACTGAGGGGCCTTCCAACAGGGATTATCCTATGCTACTGTGGTCCTGTTTTTCTGAATTTGCAGATGATACCTACGTGGAAAATATTGTTAGCTTGTTGGCAGATAAGATCGGAATTTAAGATGATCTTAACAAGCTCAAGTTATGATTTAAAAGCTTAGGATAGCACTAAGCGCTGATAGAATATTCTACACTTAGAGGCAATGAAATGTTCAAATACAGAATGGGGAAGAAGCAGCTGGAAGCAGTTTTACTTGGGAAGGACACAGGGGCTACTGGGACCAGCATGAGCCAAACAGGCTATGGACAAACCAAACACTGTTCTGGGACACAGGAGCAGAACTTTAGCCTCTAAGGCATGCAAACCAGTCCTACCTCTCTGCTTGGCCTCAGCTGAGATAACTGAGTCACTCTCGGGAACTGAATGGCAAAAAGGATTTGAACTAACTGGAGAGAGTCCACAGAAGATCAATGAAAACGATAAGAGGTTGGAAAACATGACCTATAAGGAAAGGCGGAATATTAGGATTGTTCGGCTTAAACAATGGAAAACCAAGAGAGACAAATTAACAGCCTAACTATCTAATAGACTGCTGGAAAGAGGAAAGGAAAAAGTTATTTTCAATGTCTGTGAAGCATAGATAAGACTGAATGGGCTTAAACAGAAGCAAGGAAGATTTGGGTTAAACATTAGAATAAGCTCTCTAATTGAAAGAACAGTGAAGCGCTGAAACAAACTGTGCCCGTGACCGGGGGCCCTGCGGAGCGGGTGAGGCACACCACCATCAGCAGACGCCGGAGCTTGCCGTGGGACGGCAGGGACAAGCTGCCCTTCAGATTTCTGGCAATCTTATTTTTCAGCTTCTATATGAATAAAGTCAGCCTTCTTTTTGCAGCACCAGAAATACCCTAATATTCAATCCTGATTTAAACATACTTCATGCCCCACCTTCCTCATGCCTTACTCTCCTTCGGTAGTCCTTAAGTATAATCTTTTTTTTAACCATATCACAGATGTCAGAGAGAACCCCTTGTGACTGACACCTCACATATATTTCTTTCTATTACTCCCAAGCATCATTTCATTTTCTGCCTATGTCTCTACAAATCCTTTTTATTAAATATTCAAGTACCATTGGCACTGATGTACATTTCATTCCTCTTTACTGTCACCTACACACTTCATAAAGATCTTGATATTATTTCTCTGAAAATTTCGAAGATGCAGAATGGAGAAGGTCCATTCCTCAAGTCCAGTAACACTCTACAAAGTCCCTTGAATTGCATGGCTATTTTCACCGCCCTTTAATTTGATTTTAAAGGAACCGAAAAGACAAATGAAGATTTTCCCCACCCAGATTAATTCTGTTCTAGGTAGCATGATATACTTAACAGGAATAGGTGACACTGAATGTATTTCTAGATTACTTTTTGAATTGTCCTACACCGTGAAGAACATAAATCAGACTTGCCTGGCAATGCAAGCAAAGACTTTAAGAATCAGGATACTAAAGTAAGGCTCTGAAATTCCTATTTTAGGAAACAAAACCAAAGACCCTTAATTTGAAAAATGCTGAGTGTACAGTAACTTTTAAATTTCCTAACCAGAAAGATTGTAAAATACCTTCAAACAGCCATTTTTAAGAACCTAGCCATCAAGTTTTGTAATTTTATACTATAAACTAGCTGTGGATCTGTTTTTCCTTAAATATTTAAATTTCTCTCCTAAATTAGAGCTACAAAAGTTGTTCTTAATATTTGAAATTCTATACAAATACTGAAATTTTAAAACAATTGGCAGGATCACTTGTTCCAAAATCACAGCTAAACTTCTTTTTCACTAGCCTTATGCTGACTCTCCCTTTATCCATGCTTCTTTTCACTGACAGACTATCTGTGTTGGCTGTGTTTTCCTAATACTCTGAGATCATTTATTTGGACTTGTTGGACTGTAAATGCTTACTTCTGGATGGAACCCAGGACTATGGCCTATTCTGGCTGCTATGGGTCAGCTCCTGCTTACACATTAAAAAATCTGAGGCTTGGACTTTTCCATTCAATAACCTAAAGGAAGTCAAGGAACATATGTTAGGATAATTGTATTTTCACAACTAATTTTATTCTTTTCCCCAAAGACTCCATACCATACTGCACAATGCATAAGTAAATGAGTGAAGGATGAGGCATTGCATACAAGTCTCTCCACCATCGCCCAGATTTTGCTCCTTTAAAGGCCAGAAATGCACACTTTCAGTAGTAAAGATTCTGTGTGATGGATATTGTGCTGAGAGTTCACAATCAAGGGGCATGAAAAAGATATTTGCAGGATGGATCTGAGCAGTTGGGAAAGAATCAGAAGCAAACGACTCTTTACAGCAAGGCCCAATATTTAAAAAAAAAAAAGTATCTCCTCCTTTATCTTAATATCAACAGTCATTTATTTACTCAACATAACAATATATCCTATTAATAGAAGTCAATTATCCAATATATTCAGATTATTTTCAGGTGTGCTTTTTCTATCTGGGATCTTAAACCATCCTCTGTCCTGGTGGTAGATGCAGCAGGATGCTCAGAGATACTGGAAGAAAGATCTCAGCTGTTTATTGGAAAGACATGGAGATAAGACTCTGAAGGCTGAACTAAGCTCTATGAGACCAGGACAAAGAACACAGAACAGAAGGGCTTCAGAAAAATGACCTGTACACAGAAATTCACATTTATCCAGGGTGTCAACAGCTTCCAAAAAATACAATCACGGTATTTTTCCCCAATAGATATGTGAAACAGCTGTTGACTTCATCACAACGGATGAGTCAATAGGCACCTCCCACACTGGGAGCATGAACTTCCATTACTTAAAAGCAAATGGTTGTCATTTAACTGAGATAACTCCTCTCACCTCTCATCAGTGCCTGTTGTGTATTTGTAGAGTACCAGTGTCCAGGAGTCTGAATCATCTCAAAAAATGCTGCTTTGTATCTATGTCTAGCTCAATTTCCATAAAACCCACCCATACTAATAATGTACTCTGTCTCCACAAGCAGGTACTAGCAGGTATCAGTGCCTGTGACTCCATCTACCTTCCTTATCATGGAAAGCTGTCTCCAAGCGGGTGGTGCGGAATGGTGCAGCTATTTGGTGGTCCTTCAACTTCAAGCCATGTCACCCGACAAAAGCCAGGCTTGACAGCCAGCCAGCACACCCTCTGCACACCGAGCAGTGATAATACCTTCATATTTATTTGTGAGGCGCCTTGATACAAAGAGCTGTGTTGCTGTCTCTCTTCATCCATGAACGGCAAAGGAAAAAGCAGGAAAAAAAAAAAAAAAATGTCCTGGCTCTGGCCTGGGGAAGAATTTTTTCCAGTGTGTCGGTACTTCACTTCCATAGAGTGCACAACTCGGAGAGTGCCAAGTGCAGGAAAGGATGATGTGAGCTTCGGGGCATCATTTCTATTGAAAGCCAAGTTTCAGGACTGGGCAGGGGGGACGGAGGGCCTGTTTTCACTACAACTAAAGCTCTGCACTGAAGAAAGACAAACCCAGAAACCCAGTGTGTTCGTGGTTGGTTTTCTCCCCGCTGAGACCAGAGCAGCCTGTTTTCTCCTGATGCCATCTGCTGGCTGAACTGACAGGATCAGCCTGGCCTGACCGAAGGAGAGCGCACGGTCCTAAAAGAAATCACAAGGCTTAATTTACTAATACTTATAAGGTCCTTAGCAAACACCACAGAAAAGGCAAATATTTATTTCTTAAGATCGAATAAAAATGTGCAGAAATATTTGACAGGTTTTTAAAAGAAAAAAAGAAGGAAAAGGACAAAAGTGAATATTTAGCTAGAAACTGATTTGCATTCCATTGCTTAGATGAAAACTTGTGAAATTAGCTGCAACAGCTATTGCTGTCAGAAGCAGAGCTGGTCTCTGATTTTGTGCAGCCCCATGCAAAGACAAATATCTAAGCAGAACTTAACAGTTAAACTATCCGCATGACAGTACTAGCTGAGGGAATTTGCCAGGTGGATATTAGATATGAAAACAAGATCACTGGATTAGAAGCTACATAAGGTGGCACTGCCTGCTTTCTGGATTTGGACAGATTTTGGCAGAAGGGGCTGCCATTTGCTGCTAACAAGACCCCCGGATGGTACCGCAACTGAAATAATGCCGACAGGAGGCTGGACAAAAGACAGCGTTAAAGAAGGGCTGTCCTGCTATTTCTGGGCAGGCCTATGAAAAAGCTGTTTGTTGCTCACCCTCTAACACTTTCACCCTAACCACCAGAACTCAAAGCTCTCTTTGCAGGGTAGAATGCTGAAAACTTTTTAAAAAAATATTTCTAATATAATGGCTACTGAATTTCCATTTCAGGAAGGCCTTCCAGTCTTCAAAGGATAACCGGTTTAAGGAACATAGCTTGGACTGGCAGCCTTTCATGTACTATGGACATTTAATTTCTTCTGCTGTGGGGATGGGAAGCGAGGGGGGTGTATGCCTGGATACGGAGTTGTTAGGCACGTTCTGGACAGGGCTGCAGACAGAGGGAAAGCAATAAAATACACCCAGCATTAACTACCCAAAGCAATATAATTGCTTTCATCCGCAAACTATTCTACTTACAATAACTTAATACACAACACCTAGTTTTATTTTACTAGTGTAAGATGATTAATACTTGAGTATCAGAAGTCATTCAGACTATGTCTTACATCATCGTCATTTAAAAATCCTTTACAAAGGACCGATTTTTCTCTCATTTCTATTTCACCAACCTGTACATACAACGAATGTGCACAAGCAGGATCTCCTGCCTAAGGCACTGAACATAAAATAAATAAACAAATGACAAATATTATTTTGTCTCTTTATTTTTTTTTTTCAGAATATTTTAATATTGAAGCCCAAGTTGTTATTTTCAAGGGATAGGGAAGGGGAAAAGGAAAGGGAGAAGAGAGAAGTTATGAAGACAAATTATTTTATTTAATTTATGGTTTTGTGAATGGTCATTTCTGTAGGCAACAAAATGTTGTTTTCTTAAAAAAAACCCAAAACAAACAGCACCATTAAAGAAAGCATGATCCCTGAATTCTAAACAAAACACTGTCTCGAAACAAAAAAATTGCTAAAATGCTTGTTTCACCCAGTCACGTCTGGTGGGGTAACAAAGCGAAGCATAACAGCATTAAACTGTAGCAATCCTGCTGAAACCAACTACACCCCCTTCTGAAGATTCAGAGAACCACTTTCCAAGCTTGTCCTGTGGGAATAATATTTTCTTTGGTAGAGGACTGAAGGAGGGTATTTACTTCACTGAATGCGGTTAGAAAAAATATCTATGCACGTTAGGGATCTCCCCAATAAATCCGTGTTTCTCATGCATGTTAGGTATGAGTGGATTTCACATTGCTGTTATACTGCAGGAGTAATACTGCCCCATAAAGGCATAGAATGGCTAATGTCGAACAGATGTAAACATTCAGAATACTGACAAAAAAAAAAAAAATACACACAAAAAACCCTGTACTGAAAATGTGAATCGAGTTAAGTTTCCATAAAGCAGAAAAAATATCTTACAGCAGTACAAGAGAATTATGGCAACAAAGTAAAGCACTTTTCTTGTAACATTCATGAACAGTACAAATACAACAAAGTTATTCTACGGACTAAATTATTCTTTAACTATCAAATATAGTACAAAGCGAAATATTATGTGCTATAAAAGAAGCAGCTCCTTAAATTAGACTAAAAAATGCTTTTTTTTCTTTTCTCGTTGGTTTTACAGTGACAAAGCATGATGACCGAAGACAACAGGATTTCATAGATTCAGAAACATTTAGCTACACAGGTCCATGATAAATCCACTGAATATTTTGTTGCTTCCCCCCCCAGTGTTCCGCAGAGCCACAGAAGAGAAACCGCTGCGCTGCTGCCAGGAGACTGCAGAAGTCATTCAGTGTTCAGAGCAGGGCCGTTCACGTGTGTCAGCTAAAATGATCCCTTTCGGTGACACTTCTCAGCTCATCTTGAGTGTTTATCCTGGTACTTCACCACACCTTGGAGAAACTGCTAAACCAGAGGCTACAATAACAATTCTGAAATTGTGCGTGTGTTTATAAGGGGAAGGGGGTGCAGCATAAGGTAATTTTACTTCAGAAATTGCATCATAAAGCACCATACGCACCAGCTTAAAAACTGTGCAAGGAATTGCAGGGCCCTGAAAAACCATCTGCACGTTCTGTAGATTACCCTGACAACATGCACCACCCTCAAGAAGAAAGTCTATAGTACAGAGAATATACCTTCTGCGTTATGGCTCAACCTTTATTTTTGTCTTTTAAATGCTATTTCATGTACTAGACCTCAGCAGATAAATAAAATGCAAACAGGGAGCATCCAGTTCACCATTTCTTAATTATTTTTTTTTAAAACATTATTTCAAAGGGAGTTTCTGCTTGGAAAATTAGTTCAGAACAGAAACACACAAACACACACACTGCAAATGCCCTAACATTATCTGCATATCTCACAGGTATGCAATTAAAACAATGAAGAAGGAGGAAAGAAAAAAAGAGTGTTTCTCCCTCTCACCCAAAAGTGCTGCTCCAGGGGTAGGAGTGGGGGAACAATTTTGGAGATTTAAAAAAAAAAAGGTAAATTATACATGCTGGACATTGGGACACATACGTACGTACACACAAACACAGAGCAGTGTGTTCTTAAGCAATTCTTTCACCACTTTTCAGTGCATAAACTATTAACACCCCACGGTGCAAATTGCATGGTCATTAGAAAACACAATGACATCGGGCCTGAAACCTGGACAATTAAAACAAAAAAAAGAAGTCATTCAAAATTAACCTCTAAATGTGATCGTGTTCTTATTGAAGACCGAGGGTCACTCTCCCCCAAGCATTTGTGTGATACCAGAATCCAAGTAAGGTTTTTCAGTCACACTAGGATTCAGTCAGGCTCCTATATCACCGCATTTGCTTTTGAGCATTTTAACCCTAAACCTATAATCTGTAACAACAATCCATGACTGTTGCTAACTAATTGGTCAAATTTATTCCTGGTGCAACTCCAATGACTCAAGAAAGGAGTGGAACTGCACTATGGAAGAGTTTGGTCGGTTGCGTAATATAACATAGCACCATCCAGTCTAATGCCATTTTAAATAACATTTTATCATGACCTCACACATGCAAGTTGCAATCCTGATACAAAAATGACAATATGACATGAATGAGTTACCTACCACATTAGTCACACTCTTACCCTTCGAACAAAGCAAAACTATTTTGTGTCTGGAATTTATTTCTGTATTATGTCAGTCAATACAAGAAGTATTTCAAGATGCAAGTACAAACAAATACTGACTTATGTGCTGTGGACAGGAAAACCTGAGCTAGAAATAAGGATTCCCAGCAGGCTTATATAAACATAGGTTATTAGAAGTCTAAGGCTGGTTGCTCTCTTTGTTTTAAATAGAAGTATCCTTCCTCTACCAAGTATAAATACAATGCAATACAATTCCGATACAAAGGCTCCTCAAATATGAATTTGATATGCATTAACTAACTACACTCATGCTTACTCATGAGTATTTTCCAGTCACTGTTTTGCCAGCAGCTGGCATAGCACTGGATGCTAATTTTCATGTGGTTGCTTTTAGTTTTTTGCTTGGCTGGCTTATTTTCCTACCAGAAGACCTGGAAGTGCTGAGAAGCCGCTTCTTAACTCACATGTCATATTAAGGAGCACTTTTGTATAGAAAAAATATATTATTGTATTAGCAACAAATTTGTTAGTGTAATTATAAATGGCCTTTGTACCACACAGTGTCAAAAATAATATTGATATGTTGCTAATTACAAAAAAAAGAGAACATCAAGGTGCACCATAGAGCTTCCTATGACAGGAATGTATGTTGTAGATATTCCAGCTCACTTTTAAGACAATAAATGGCATTTATCATGTTTGTGAAAATGGTCCCACAAGGAAATAAATGTGGTTCCTCCATTCAGTAGAACCTCACTAATATGCACCCATGTCAGTGAGACTGGTTACAGCTTATGACTAAGTATGCAAACAAAGATCATATAAAAAAAGTATAGTGTAAAAGGTAGTATGCTTTTTATTTCCTAAATGTAGTTCTATCATTCACATTAATATTTCAGAATGCAACAGTAAATGCATCACGAAATCCAAGCAGTATTACATCTCACACATTCTTACTACATTGCTCACGGAAAATTGTGAAAGGAAAATCAGTTTTCTTGAGCAGACTCTAAGGTCTTTGGATTAGTGAGGTTCTACTGTGATGGTAAAAATAACATTTCTCTCTGATGCTGACATTTGGGCAGACCCAACCACATATTGGCAGATGGATAACTTGCACTCCACTTTTTGTGTTCTTGAAGTGGGAGTAAAAAAACCCAAGGTATTTTCATCTCCCCAGCAACTGCATGTGCTTTATCCCTTTATAATATTTTCCTTTTAGGTGAATAGGGCCCCAAAATCATCGATTTTCTTCTCTGCTGTTATGGTGGCTAGCGCATCTGGAATGCAGCTATAGTCCTAAATGTAAATACAGTACTGGATAAATACTGAAGGTTACTTTAAAGATGCAGTATCCCTTTTAAAAATGCCTTTTTGCTGCCAAATTTCTAAAAGGTAGAGTAAAAGGTCTGAATTCCTTTGAGAAAAAAAAAAGTCAGTATTGTAAGTAATTCTAAGAATTACTTTAAAAGGCAAAACTCTGAGATGTTATTTAAATAGAGTAACTCACATAAGAGGAAAAACAACTGATAATGTAATACTCAACCAATATGCAATTAGAATCTTTCCTTATTCATTCCTCATAAGAACGCATCATTTTTAGGCCATGGAAGGGCTAAAACATCCAGAACCTATTACATAAGTCTGACCCTACATACATATATATTTGGGAATGACAAACCAAGTAGACAGATTAGAGAGACAAATACAAATAAAGAAAATTTGAGTGGGAAACAGGAAGAGAAAACAGGTTTCTAATCCCCATTAAAGAAGTTACTTTCTCCAGACTCTACTGAAGCCAATGTGATTCCAGTGTTGGTCCCACTAACCCATCGCATACACAAATCTTTCTTAAGGAATCAACAAGAAGAGATGATGAGTACGATCTGAGTTCCATAGTCCCTGGCAGGCATATAAGGAAACTCCTCGAACAATCTAAATTCTGTTTGGTTGTTTTCTTTTTTTTTTTGCTAGGTGAAGTGACTATATTTTAGCCCTAGATAGTAAAAGTCAATTGAAGAAAACAATCCTATCAGCAGAAAAACTGCAAACCAACTTAGAAGCTACGATGGCCGATACCCCGCACCTTGCCACTACCCCACTCAAACCAGTTGCTATTCTGTGTGTTATTCATTCTGCATAGTTACTCCACTTCTTGCAGTTATTCTTCCACTGATCTTTAACCTGCAGCTTGTATCAACTATCAAAAAGTGGAGAAAAAACGTGCTGCACTTTGTGCAAATAAATAGAAGCTATGAATGACATGCATTAATGCCTTTTTTTTAGCACAGCAAGATTGCTCATAGAAGCTTCAGTAACAAGGCTATCTCTTTTTTTTTTCAAACTACTTCTACAGGTTTCCTCTTCTTCCCAGAAAATGGCACTCAGGCAGGAATAACTAAATTCTGAAAGCACCATGTGGAAGAAAAAAAAACAAACCAAAACAAAAAAATCAATTAACTAATTGCAAACCATTAGTGGCCTAAACCGTTCCAATTTTTCCGTTCCTTTGTCCTGCTCTCCCACGCTGATAAGGGATACTGCATCTTTGATTCAGTTCCTACCGTACAACCAGACAAGCTACACACAGTTTGGAAGGCCCTATGCAGTCATCATGACAGAAGGCTCCGCAGCCTTTGCACACGATCATGGCTTTCAGCCTGCAAGAGCATTTCAGTTCCAGTTCATCAGCATTGCTACTGTCGGCAAATTTCTGAACCGGGATCTGCGCGTTCTGGTTAGACAGGCCTGTGGCAGTGTTTGAACCACTTCCTAAAATCCCAATTGATTTCTCAATTGCAGATGCTGCCCTTTTGAAGCTTGTGCTACCGAAGTGTATTGTTGGATAATTTCCACAGAGCTGCTGCTGCTGCTGCTGCTGCTGCTGCTGCTGCTGCTGCTGCTGCTGTGGGTGCTGCGTCTGTATTTTCTGAGCAGCAAGTTGGGTAAAAGGCTTCTGTGGCTCAGAAAGTAAATAGGAAGAGAAATCTGCATTTTTTAATGCGAATGCTTTTAACTGTTCTTTCACTTCGTTCTGATCATAGGAAGCTTGTTTCATGCCCAGTTCGCAGCTGCTGCTTAAACCTTCCTCAAAAGAAATAGGTTCAGATTTTATATTGCTACAGATGCTTGCTGGCTGAGGCCAACTAAGTCTTTTAGTGGTTTCCATAGTAACTGTCGGTTGTTTTTGATCAGAGGGGACTTCTGCATTTGGGTGAGCAGGGGGAGGAGGTGGCAGGGGCGGAGGGGGAGGAGGGGGATGCACTAATGTTTTACTCTGCAGAGTTTGAGAGGCACTGGCAATGTCATCACCTTCCTTAATTTGAATATTAGGGGAAAACATACTTCCTAGCCTCAGCTGGTGAGCTGCTGTAGAAATATTCACCTCTCCCAAGCCCTTCTGTTCCAGGTGTCTGCTAAAAGCAAATGCGTTGCAGCCAGGTGGGCCTTTTGAAGTAGTTTGCAACAAAGCTGCCGTAGGAATGGGGCCTCTTGCAGCCATGGACATTTGGTAAAAATGCTGTCTATGTGAGGTACTAGCTTCTGCATGAAAGCTGCCATTTTTATCAATGTGAAATAAGCTCTGCTGGAAACTGCATGAAGGCAACGGCCTCTTCTGCTGCTTGATCTCTGGGCTGTGAGCGATTCGGCTCTGAATGGCATGTTTGTTCAGCCACTCCTGCTTAAATGGCTGACCATGCCCTAGCTGATTCATGCTGGAACTAATTACACAAGGAGCCACTTTAACATCTGTGTCCATTGACACCTTCCCAGGCTCACATTTAATTTGAGCATGTTCCCCTACAGTCCTGGCCATCCTCTTTTTCGGATGGTTTTCACGCTTTCTGATTTGTAGTGGGGCTATGCTGCCTGCTGTAAATCCTTTACCATCTGGATTAGGCGAGTTGGAAGGATGTTCAACAATATTTCTCTCGGACACTGCTGTTTTACATACTGAGGTAGTTTGCAAAGGCAAGGGAAGCCTGTTAATTTCTAGTTTGGCTCCTGATCTGGGCTGCGGCAGCACTTTCTCTAAAGGCAGATTGCCTTGCAGTAACTGTGTCACTAAAGGGTTGTTGGCCTCCACTGATGACAAGCGACAGCTAGAGCCCCCGGCACTGGTAACTCTCTTTAGGGTTTCTGTTGTCAGGGACAGGGAGTCTTCCATGGAGTCCGCGATGGATGTCTTGGAGGTCTGCGGCGGCTGCGCACTCGTGGCTATTTCTGCAGTCTGGGCAGGCATTTCAGGTCCTGTAAAATCCTCAGTGTCCATCCTGAAGCACTTGTCAGACTCATTAGTTTCCGATTTAACGGGAACAGCAATGCTCGTCAAAAGACTCCTGGATTGCAGTTCTGACATTTGCGTGTAACTGGAAGGTTCGGTTTTGACATGTTTTAAGCAGCTTTGCTCTGCGTATTCCTTATGCTTACCGGAGTTAAGATGGCTGACCACCGGCTGGTCTGTACTCATTGCCTCTTCATCATGCCAACAAATTCTATTGTTAGTGTTATACTGGTTGGCACAGGCAGCATCTGCTTCATTTTTAAATGCTGAAGGACCTCTTAATTGCTCAGCAAAGCCTTGGCTGGGAGTAACCACCTCAATTAATTTATCTTGAGGAGCAAGAGGCACTTCTCGAAGACTTGAACAACCTGCCTGCAAGTTCTTGCTGTCCTGCTTTGCTGTAATGGTGATAAAGCTGGAACTGTGCTCAAGGCTTTCATTAGAGACCACTTCAGGCCTGCTTATGACAGACACCTGAGGACAGGCTATACTTTGTAAGGCAGCTTCTGTCCTTACAGGTCTGCTCTGCAGGTCAGTGCTGTTCTCTGCATTTTCAATAGAAGAAGAAAGTGACAGACTGGAATTCAGATTTGTAGTGTGGTCAACAATGACCTTGCAAGGTATAGACCTATTCATGGCAGTTTGTGTAAAGCTCACTGGCTGAGATTTACCAGAGAGATCCATTCGGTTTCGTGCTCCAGAGCTTTTTTCTAAGAGATCAGCATTTAATTTAGTAGCATTATCATAAGAGCTTATTGTCACCATGTTACCAGTAAACATTGAAATGGGTGGCCTTGCAACAGAATCTGCTACTGCAAGGGCCTCACTGCAACTTAAAGCTGACCTAACGGTAGTGTGAATGGAGACAGTGCTTTGCTCATTACACCCAGTTATGGCTATCTTATCAGAAGAAAATCTGTTGGTAGTCCCCACTGGGGGAATCAGTACAGAACTACCAGAGAGATGATTTGGCAAGTTATTTGCAATAGATGAAGGTGGCACAGTGGCATAATGACTGCAGACTGCATTATTGGCATTGCTACTTGGTATCGGCAACCTTTTGTCATCGATGGCATTTGATAAGACCGTATTGTCTATGGAGACTGGTACATTACTGTTATCAATACATTTTGGTCCAACGGTTATGCATGGAGTATCAGCCCCTTGGATGGTTTTCAGCATATTTATATTACAAGCTGAAACTGCTGTGTTTGCACTGTCAACAGACATTAAAACAGAGGATTTATCAACAGAACTTGCAAAAGAAAGTTCTTTAATTGCTCCAGACATAGCAGTGCTGCAAACAGACACAGAGACTGAACTTTTATTATAAAGCACTGGCACACTGTTACTTTCAGTAGAGGTAGATGAAATAATTTTCTCACACAATTGTGGCATAGGTATATTTTCATCAGAACTGTGCACAGATATCTCAGTAGCAGTTTCTGGTAATGTCGCTGTGTTAAGTGGCTGCTGCAATAAAGTGGTAGTCTCACGGTGATGAGCAGACTTGTTGCTAGGGGACCTGCAGTTAGGATTAACTATAATGACACCTGTAGAACCTTCAATCTTTGTGTCAGTAGAAGCTGGTATCTCCAGAGATGAGGTACTTTCCTTCAAGCTGAACTGCGACTTTGATTCTTTATTAGTCTGGAGTAAATGAGCTCTGGCTTGATGCTTTGCAAATAGCTTGGCCTTTGTTTGCTCCTTGATATGTGCCAGTGTTCTTGTCTTCCCACCTTCGCACGGGGTCCCCATTGCTCCAGAGACTATGCTCGCAGCTGCTGCCACGGCTGCTGCAGCTGCAGCTTCTCTTTGGGCTCTTGCTTGCTGAGCTCTTGCTTTGATATCTGCAAGAGTTCTCGCCCCAGTGTTTCTCCCACTGCTGACCGATGTACTTGGGGAAACTCGAGGTTCTGGTTTAGAAACAGGTTGGCTCTTGATGATGAAAGGTGGTCCAATTTTTGAAAGCTGAATCTAAAGGAAGAAAGAAACCAATAATTTTAATGAGATCATCAACTCACTAAAATCACCAGCTGCCTCTTAAAGGGTCAGAGAAAGGTAATGAAGGGAATTACTGTCCAGTGCAGCTGGACAGAAGAATTCTAAAAAGTAATGATATTTACACGTCAGTATTTTATCATCCTCCAGCATGAATAACTGACACCTGTATTAGCCTACTCACGTTGATCCTTCTGACAGGAAGAAAGATTGAACTGGATGACAACATCATGCTTGTCTGATACAATCTGTCAGACCTGTTTTATATGCAGTGTATCTTACTGAGAAGATCAACAAGCCTAGTGCAGTGATACTGGAAAAGAGTCTACGACTAAGCACTTGCTGCAAATGTGTGAAAAAATAACGATCATGTAGTGCTTTTGCTCCTTGGTCTCCAACGACTAAGACATTAGGAACAGCCTGCGTTTAGCTTATATACCAGACAACAAATCTTGCCTTTAGAGAGGATGTAGCAGTGTCTCCGCTGAGCCTGTTTTTCATTTTACACCACAGAGCACTTCCACAGAGAGTAGTGGTATAAAAGAAGTGAATCACCAAAGGATACGCCTTTCCCTTCCTCACTCGCAATTTTAAGAGACTCACTTTAGTACATTCCTGGGATACCTCCTACACCACTGCATTTCAAAAATGAAATCCTCAAACCTACAAATACTAAAAATGCAAATATTAAAGTTTAAATACCTAAAACTTTAAGCAAAATAATAACCTGTAAAATCGCTGGGATTATTAGTATGTTTCCAACTAGGCACATCTGTTTTCAGGATTAGAGATTAAGAGTCCTGGGACCACTTTATAACTCATACACGCTCTCAGAATACCCAAAGGTTGGCAAAAAAAAATTTCAATTTCTTAAAAGGGACATATGTTTACTGGGCTGTCCACAGTAATAGGACTTAGCGGTTAATGCTGTGACTTCTCTTCTGAAAGGAATTGAGAAGAAAACTAGGTAGTATTTGTAGAAAAAGTACTCATAAGGTATGATGGGAAGTAAGAGCCACACAGCAGAATGACTTAGGAGAACTGGGGTTCTTTTTCCTCTTTTAATTTCAAAGGATAGGGGTTTGTTGCTGAGATGACCCAAGAGCCAAATATTTTTACCCAAAAAACATACTAGAATTGATTGTCCAAAATTGTTTTTCGAAATGCTTCCCAATTTTTCAGTATTCTCATTCACTGGCTGGAGGCTTCAGGGAGATTCAATTCCTGAGACTGTGCAAGACTGACAGCATTTGATTTTCCGTAAAAGATCACTGGAAATCAGTATTAAGATGGTATTGTAATATATAACCATTTATATAACGATACAACTCTATGCTGGTCTGGGGAGCTGGAATACTTCACCTTTCCTAGCAGTTAAATTTTTGGCTTATAAATAAACACTCATGCCTAGCATTGTGAGGCTTTAACATTTACATGAACATATTTTAAAGAGTATCACAAACTCATAATTACTTCAAAACATTTTGCTGTTTCAGTAGGAACTTTTTTTCAGTTTCCACTTTGCATCACCAGAACTGCTGAAGCTCTAAGCGCTTGATTATTTTTATTATTATAGTCATGACCTTTTTTTATTCCCTAGTGATCTATTTTCCTTTGTACTTAGAGAGTGATTAGAATTTATTAGGCTAGATAGAGACCTTCCAAATATGAAAGAGTATCACTAAACTCAGAATGGGCTGACTTCCAATTGCATCACTGCTCATAAAAATAAATTAGTTGAAATATGCTGCCGCACTAGTGATTAAAACAGTTAGCCTATTTGCCCTCCTGGCCATATTAACAATGTTCAGTGATTGCAGCAGTTAAAAATAAATGCAGAAAAGGGCATTTCTGAATAATCAGGAACTAGTATTGCAAAGTCAATGGTTTAAGTTCAGCAAATTGGATCTAAAACTTGGCTGATGTCATCATGTACAAAATTAAAAGGGTCAAAACACTTAGCCTATATATAACTAGATCTATAGATCCCTCTGTTAGGAAAGAAAAGCTTTCAGCTGGAATTTACTTGCTTACATAGCAGAATGATACACATAAAAGTGTTTGCTTAGTTGGTGTATCTTTTTTACCTTTTGCTTTGCCATTAACAAAGATATCTATACATACATCAATTAGACACTTCCCCCTGATAGCCAGGTCTCTGTTTCCAATTAATTCTACAGGGAAATCTCATACTTCAGCCTACCCCAAGCCCTGGGCTTGCAAAGGGATCTCCAACTATTCTGACTCTAGGTCCTCTTGCTGGATTAAGGCACTGGTTGTTTTTCTTAGTATTGGTTATGGTAACATTTATTATTCATGCTTGCTGGAGAAGTCATCCACAGGAGAACAAGCGGATAATACAGTTGGGCAATTAGAAAAACAAGTAGCACTGTGTAAATGATGGGGAAGCTCTTGAATTAGATTAAGCCATAGATCCTGGAAAACCTTCCCTCACACAAAAGCAATTTTGTAGCAAAGACCCTGACTGAATAACTATAGGTATATTTACATCAGAAGTAATTTGGCAAGGCAGGAATGTAATAGTAAAGCAAAACCATCAGTACTAACACCCCTCACACCTCCACAAAAAATACACCATGCACTGTGTCTGCAGGCAGTCAGTAGGAGGGAGATAACAAACTTTTAGTTTCCAAGTCAGCCTGTTTATTCATTACCTTGAGGGGTGGAACTCGGGGTTCTTCTCTGGGTGGCTGATCTTTATCAGACGGACTTGTTGATGAAGCACTACGGTTAGGCTGATCATCATCTATTCTAGCTCTCTTCTCTTTGCAGATTCCAAAACTGTGCTGTTCTGCTGTTTTCCTCTTTGGGATTTCTGGGTCTCTACTTTCATGCCTCACTTCAGGTGATTTTGTGGGTTCTAATGACTTGGAAGAATGTGAACTCTCTAGACGGCTTTGGGTGCTGCCAGTTAGCTTGTGAGATTTACTTCTGCACACTTCAGAGAATGTAGCTTTCTCTAGAGATGAGGTATATAGTTTATCATGTGGCTTGGAGGGAAGCAATTCGATATTTTTGCCAACTGATCCTTCTGATAAGACAGCTACCTCTGATGGCAAGAGTGTACCTTTCTTGTCACCTCTTTGCTGAACACTATGATTTTTAATTTTGATCACCTCTGGAGGAGAGTGTTCTGGGATGGATGCAATGTAGGATTTCTCAATTTCAGAATGTGACTTACATGGCTGATGACTGAGGTTTCTGCTTTGGGGCTCTTCCAATACTGAAGTATCAGGTATAATTGTTAGTGGACCAACTTTCATATTTTCAGGGGCACTCTGGAGTTGCTTTGGCTGAACAACGAGATTCTCTTCTTGAACCACCTTAGGAATGGCAGAACTTTCTTCTTTCAAAGTGGGAAGGGAGTCTTCCAACAAACATGGTGATTTCCTTTGTTGCAGAATAAGTCTTTCATTGCCTGGGGAATTAGAAACTGGAGATGTCTCTGATGGAAGAGGCAAACTATTTGCCACAGATGTTTCAGAAGTTAGAAGAACAGAAGATACTGAAGATGTTTCTGATGTTAAAGGCAAATCAGACATTGGAGATGTTTCTGATGTTAAAGGTAAATTAGAAGCTGGTGATGCCTCTGATGTTAAAGGTAAATTTGACATCAGAGATGCTTCTGAGGTTACAGGCGAGGTGGACATTGGCGAGATTTCTGACATTAAAGGCGTGTGCAAGTTTTCATCACTGGCCTTTTGCTGAATATCACCTTCAATGTTTTCAGTACTGGACACTTCAGATGAGCAAGCTGTTTCAAGAGATGCTGGAGTACATGGTTCCTCTGAAGTTGACTGAGTGTCTCCTCCAGGAGAGGCAATATAAACACACGGTCCCTCTGGACTTCCAGAGGAAAAGGAAGTTTCAGAAATACAAGCATTCTCAGACAACTGTTCCTCAGGGTCACTTTGAAGCTCCATATCCACCGCAATGCCTCCACCAGTGAACAAGGAGCCTTCCAGAACAGCATTTTGCATTTCTGGTGCAATTAGCTCTTTTGCAGACTCGGAATCCTTCTCTGCTGTATCACTGACAGAGTTTGCGGATGAAGCTGATCGCGCTGGTGATACACAATCCTCCAGCTGATCTATCACAACTGACATCTCCTCCTGAGGGCATTCTGACTTCAACTCCACTTTAATTTCAATGTGAGATACAGTATCAGTTACATCATTCATCATGACACAGGACTCAGTGCTGTCTGCAAGCTGTACTGCCTCTGTTTCTTCATTTGTGCCAGCTGGACTTACTGACTCCTCAGAAAACTCATGTTCTGTTTTATGGTTCTCCTCTTGGCATTCACAAATACTTGTCTCAACCTCTTCAGCAATCTCCTCCTGAATGATTGATTCTTCAGGTATCAGTATATCCTCTGAGTCTGCCGCTAGATCCTTGACAGGAACCTGTTCCATAGTACAAGGAGATGAACAATAATCTTTCTCTGGTGAAGGTGGAATTTTAGCACCTTTCTCTTCTTGGTCCTCAAAGGTTGCTTGCTTAGAAGGACCAGGTGTGCCAGAAGATCCACACAAAGAATTGCTTTCATCTTCATCATTGTTCTGCACTGCAGTGAGTTTCATTGATTCCCCTCTTGACATTCCCAATCTAAATAAAAACACACAAATTAAAAAAGTCTTTTCATTACAGACATGATAAAAGAACAGGATCGTCTTTCTCGCCCACATCTTTTATTTACAAAAAGGACGTGTTTTCCAGTTTAAAATAGTGGTTTGATTAAGTGGTGGCTGACTAATTTATATATGTTTTTATATATTTTGGAAACCTAACTACCCAGATTTTCTTACCAGTGTTAAAAAACTTAAATATTTGTAAAATAAGTAATCTGTTATTCATTATTTAACTATTTGGCACTTCAATGAAACAAAAAAGCAAGCTACACAGATTCACCACTACTCATGCTTTGTTTAAATTTCTTTGGTTTGTTTTTTTTTTAAATACCAGCACAACACTGCAATACTGATACAGCATGCATTGCAGAGGAAATGCAGAACTCTATCTTCTTCCATCAGTAACAGTTCTACAGGAAATCCCCTTCTTCCTCCTACACCTGCATTTAGGGTCAACACAGCCAGCAACATGGCTTAAATACTGCACTTTAAAGAAAAAGCTGCACCTAAAACTAGTAAGGCAAAGCACGCGTTTCAGATTTGTAATTTGACAGTCATTTCAAATTCATGATGAAAATCAAAATAATTCCAATTCGGCCTCATTTTACAACTCGAGTCAATTATAAAGATCTCAGTTGACAGCTTGTGTGTTTTTGTTCCATTCTTTCAGCAAACTAAATACTTCATGTAAGATAAAAATTATTTCTAAATAAACAGATCTACATATATACTATTCATTTGATTTCATTATAATTAAAAAGAAGTTTAACATTCTTAAGGAGCTAAAAAGACACATATTTATAATCTATGCATTAATTCTCAGGGATGAGGTGCGAAGGAACCATTCCTACGTATACTTCTCTTCTGAAGATTTACCTACCTTTGGTCCTGAAAATATTAGTTTAAAAGAAGTTTTATTACTTCAACAGAATTAAAATAACCCATAACAACCCAACCAAAACAAAAGCCAAGGGCTGAAAAAAAAGGTTATTTTAAAAAATGTATGCACTCTGACATCCTCATTTCCTTCTAAGGACAGTGGGAGTACAGGTGTTCAGCATCTTTAGTAAGATTTTCCAAGCAGACTTTGTGCCTCAGCAATTCCATAAATAGCAGAAAATACAAAAAAGCTTGGCTGGAGGCCTTAAAAGAAATTTCATGGTCTTAAGGATCTTCTAATCTAATTAATAGAAGTTTGATCTCTGTTCTCATTTTAATCAGAAAACAAAGAATCATATAGAAATAAGCGAGCATAAATGATATTCAGAAATCATGGAAGCAAGATAACTTGTCAATGTGCAGCCAGAAGATACAAAGATCACAAAGGCCCATGTATATATATAAGTACAGAATAAACATGTAAAAAACCAAAATCTGTGGTTGTGTACTTTAAAAACACTGAACAGATGCATTACAGTGATAGCTGTAAATGCAAAAAAAAACCAACCCAAAAAACCCAGCCTGGAATTGGTATCCCAAAAAGCACTCTCAGGGTAATTATTAATATTGCCTACTACTACTCACTTAACATGCAAAAAGTGTCCCTGTGCCATCAATATGCTGAGGAAGGATCCTCTGGAGAGCAATTCAGAACAGAAAATTTGCATTTCCCACATTGAATGCATTTCAGAAGATGTGTCTTTCTTATATATAGACTATAGGTTCCCTATATAGTCTAAGTTTAGGTTATAAGTTTAGGTGAGTAAAGTTTAGTTTACTTAGCTTTAGGTGAGTAACTTCCTTCCTCTATAATTCCTGTGTAACCAAGCAAAAGTTATCTCAGGAAAATGAGGAGGGGAAAGAAATCTACTGCATTACTGAAAACTGAATCAGTGGTCTATTTTCTCTAGCTGGCTTACATCAGAAAAGATATTGCCTGATAGTTATCTTTATGGAATGAAAATCAGCAAAGGAATGAAGGACAGGATAGAGGTGAATGCAACTATCGCATGGACACTACACAAATAAACACATTCTAGTAACATATTGAAGAGGAAGAAGTGTAAGAAAAATAAGATAATGCAGGATTAAGGCCAGCAGAACACGTACTGAATCTTAATCGTTTTTTTGCAGTATTGGAAATGCTACTATCTTGAAGAAGATACTGCAGTGAAGAAAAAGGCTTTCAAAAGGAGAAGGCTCAAGATCAGCATGTTTAAGACAATCTCGGACTGCAAGATAAACAGCTGATCTGTCTTCTTCCTTAGAGAAGGAGACACCCAAAGTTTGCAAAACAGCAGAAAAAAATGAGGACAGCGGTAAACAGCCATCAGTGAAAGTGCTAAGGACAGGATTCAACTGATAAAGTAAGGACAGTCAGTCATCAAATAAAAAAAGCCCAAACAGCTACTGAAGGATATATGGTTGCTGATATTCTAGTCCTGTGATAAGTAGTACCGGGGGGGGGGGGGGGGGGGGAATATAAATTAATGAAGGATTAAATCAGCACTAAAATTTAGAGGAGGTCTACCCAAAATTAAAGTTTTGATTTAGTGAACTGGCAGTACTATCCTGACACGTAACTCTCTCAAGAGTGGGAAAAGAAATAATATATTGAGACAATAGAGTATAACCCTTGCAATTCTGGGGCAACAAGCCAGAAGAATGCGGATTTCTGGTAACATGCATCAGCTGATCCTAGATAAATAACTGCAGAACGATGTTTTTGTTTTTTAAAGAAAGTCAGAGAGAGGAAAAATGAACAACCATGAGGAAGTGGAAAGAGAACATAAATGGATGGAAGTAAACTACAACTGACAGTCCCATGATAAACAGCCTGGATACAGATAAGAGCAAACACAAGAAACATAATGTGTAGAGCCAACATGGAAGAAGCATTCTAAAGCCTTTGAATGCCGTGAATTGGGGAGTGTGTAAAACTCTTTACAAAGATTCTGCATCTATTAATGGTCCTTCTCTAAGTATAAGGTGAAACTTGAATTTACTTATGGAATGTTAACAGATCAAATTAGCTGAAGTCAGAGCAAAACTACCACATTGACTGTAAGCTGAGCAAGTTAGACTGCAAGAGAGATCCATTCTGCAGACAGTGCATGGGAGAAATAGCTCAGGAAGCTTTCAAAATTTGCTACTTCAGGTGAATCAACATAGCTGAAAAGAGACAAAGCCCAATCATACTCAAAGCAAGTTTAAAAAACAAAGTGAAAAAAGGTGAGAGAACTTACACAAGGTGGAAACTATAGCAAAAGCTATAATTCAGTCAGTAAATAATGAGAAAAAGTGCTTAAATCTGTCCAAGCAGCAATGTAGACCCTGCCTACATAACAGCCAGGAAGAAGAATGCAAATGAAACAACGCAAACTGGGTAAAGGGCAAGGGGGACCAGATTCAGTACTGTAGTCAAAATGGAAATTATGTGCAATATGACATTTTGCATAACAATGTTGATGTCAGGAACCTATCAACCCAAATGACATGTATCACTGCAGACTGAGTAATTATCTGCCAACCATTACAGTGTCCAGCATTCAGCTAGCATGGCACTGCTGGCTCTGTAAAATTATGACTATCACTCTCTGTGCACGTGACAGTCATTTGTGACTGAGGAATAGGCTTCAGCTAGAGTGAGGTGCTCATGCTTTCCTGGTACTAAACTTCTACTTCTTGCAGAAGGCCCTATGCCAATACCTTACATAGCCCTTTCCTTCATGAAAGGCTGGCAACTGACTCTTCTCTTGACAAGCATAATGAAAAACCATTATGTTCCTTATCTGAAAACCTAATTAATATTTTTTCATAGAATCATAGAATCATCTAGGTTGGAAAAGACCTTTAAGATCATCCAGTCCAACCATTAACCTACACTACCAAGCCCACTCTAGACTAATCAAGGGTAGACCAGACTAAACCATATCCCGAAGTGCCACATCTACCCGTTTTTTAAACGCCTCCAGGGATGGTGACTCCACCACCTCTCTGGGCAGCCTGTTCCAATGCCTGACCACCCTTTCCGTAAAGAAATTTTTCCTAATTTCCAGTCTAAACCTCCCCTGGCGCAGCTTAAGCCCATTTCCTCTTGTCCTATCGCTAGCTACTTGGGAGAAGAGACCAACACCCACCTCACTACAACCTCCTTTCAGGTAGTTGTAGAGAGCGATAAGGTCTCCCCTCAGCCTCCTCTTTTCCAGGCTAAACAACCCCAGTTCCCTCAGCCGCTCCTCATAAGACTTGTTCTCCAGACCCTTCACCAGCTTCGTTGCCCGCCTCTGAACACGCTCCAGCACCTCAATGTCTTTCTTGTAGTGAGGGGCCCAAAACTGGACACAGTATTCCAGGTGCGGCCTCACCAGCGCCGAGTACAGGGGGACAATCACCTCCCTGCTCCTGCTGGCCACAGCATTCCTGATACAAGCCAGGATGCTGTTGGCCTTCTTGGCCACCTGGGCACACTGCTGGCTCATGTTCAGCCGGCTATCTACTAACACCCCCAGGTCCTTTTCGGCCAGGCAGCTTTCCAGCCACTCCTCCCCAAGCCTGTAGCGTTGCATGGGGTTGTTGTGACCCAAGTGCAGGACCCGGCACTTGGCCTTGTTGAACCTCATACAGTTGGCCACGGCCCATCGATCCAGCCTGTCCAGGTCCCTCTGCAGGGCCATCCTACCCTCCAGCAGATCGACACTCCCACCCAATTTGGTGTCGTCTGCAAACTTACTGAGGGTGCAGATACTAAAGGGATCAACACCTGGGCTACACTGAGGTCTCAAAGCTGTTAAGTAAGAAATTAAGCACTTGACAATATGAAAGTCTGACATATTAAGACCCTAGAATTTCCATTATATGTAAAGATAAAGTAGTGTAGAAATAGTATTCACACTGGGAGAAAGCACCTAGCAAGGATGTGCAAAATAAAATATTAAAATTGTCCTGCCTATTTGCTGCCTTGTTTTCTCTACATTTCCCAGTGGTCCAAGGCAGTGGATTGTGAGAATTAGCATTGTTACTGCAGAAACACTTTAGTTAATGCCTTAATTTTTAAGTTAATCACTTATATGAAGGGTTCCCTGTGCCCTGGATTTCTTAAGTAAAAAACATCTAACAACCAAACTAAGACATCTCTTGTGATGATGGTTCCCATGGAACATTTTTGTCTGCTAAGTATTGTGCATAAATTCCATTAAAACATACCTGAAAATAAAAAAAAAAAAATCAGTAACTTTTAAAGAATTAGGTTATACCTTATAATAATTAATACTTTTAATACTTAATATTTTTAAAACCAGAGATGTAATTCTAAGTATTCATGGATTAACTTTTTAAAGCAATTTTTAGAAGGAAGATTCTTGAATTTTACAAATATGTGAATGTCCTTAAATTTTGATTTTTTAAAAAACTGAATATAAGTTTTTTTATAATATATATAATAATATATAGTTGTGTACCTGAAGTGATACTATCTAATTCATTTTAGTTAATTAAGGGTATTTATTTATTCTTTGCATCTCACTTCTAAAATTAGACTCATCATTGTCACTTCCATTTGGGTCTAGCCAATATTTCTTCCATGTTGTATATTCTACTTCAGCAAAGGGCCATCTCAGTCAAACAATAAAAAACACTATTTGATTTTAGAAACTTTGCAACTACCTTAGAAAAAAATAAAGTAATTAAAAACAAATACAGAAATATCTCTACTGGCCTTCTAGTCTGTAGAAACTGTATTTATATTTTGCAGGAGGGGAGAATTGCCCTAATGCTATGTTTTAAAAGATAATTAGAAAATACTGACATGCTTGGGCCTTGTGTCTTAAGCTCTCCTTGGAATGATTTTTTATGGATGAGTTATGAACCTTTAAAAACGCAATTGTAATGCAAGTGCAGACACACCACTATAATTCTACCCACGACTTCTTATACTGGGGAATGACTGCCTTTGATAACTGCTTTATTAAGTTTTACAGCATATGACCGTGCTATGTGAAGCAGAAAATCATATTTTCATTTCCTCCTAAAAGAAAATAAAAAAATGCTTTTATTTGCTCCAATACTTACTTTTCACCATAAAACCTTTCAAAGAATTTTTCTTTCCAAGGTTCTGTTTTCTTTTCCTTTTCAATCTCTTGTCTGATGCGCAACTGCATTTCTGGTGTAAATTCTCCTAAAAAACAAATACTAACATATTGAATAAAAGTTGTCAAGGATTAGCTTAATATGGGTAATTATAAATTACAGATACAAAGATGACATAGAATGATTTCTGTTACAGTCATCCAACAATTCCAAATGAAAATAATGAAAAACAAAAATGAGTGTGACATAGAAAGATCTAATTTAGCATATAACATCAGTATTTCAAAAGTATATTGGTGGGATTTAGTTGCATGCATTTATGTTTGCAAGGCTGGCAGTGATGAAAATGCTTGGGTTTTTTTTATACTGTCAAAATAAGCTGCCACAGCAAGCTGTAAAAATGTACACTAAATTCAAAATGGAATCAGCAATTTTTCTTTTGCTGAATTACTGTTGTATTACACTTTCTATTCTAAAAGTACTTCTCAAATGTAGAAACAGAGACATTCTTCATAAAAACAATTAACCTTTGGTAAATCTGAGAACAAGTAGAGTGTTACCTTCTGCCAATCGCTGTTTCCACCCTTGTGCTGCATATGCAAAGAATTCATTATTTAGAGCAGAACTACTGAGGCGCAAAACTCCATCACTTCCCATCTAGAAAATAAGCCGATGGTAGCAGAAGATAGTGTCAGAAATAGCGTCAGCTAAGATTACATAAAACCAGAGTTCCAATTAAGGGAAATGGGGAGGGATAGGGAGTGGGAATAACAAAGAAAATTACCTACTACTACTAAACCAGCATTTTCATTATAGTCGTTACTGTAAATGCAAGTGGGCTAATCCAGCATCACTGTGCTCTCTTCAGTCATCAGTATTACTGACGATAACTCAGTTTACAACTGATTGATGTGTTTTAATCACAGCCCTCTATCTTGAGCCTATGTCTAGAGCTATTGTACACAATCAAAAATCAAGATCATTATTGTACTTGTGCATCTGCCTGGAATATGGTACAAAACAAATTAATTAAATGTAATGAAGACAGTAACTCTGCTGTTTCTAAATAAGCCTAACACTCATGTTAGCTAATATGCTGTACTGGCAGAACAGTGGATGACAGGTAACCTTAACAAAATAACTGGTGTAAACTCAGCACTAAAACTAAAAACAGCTATACAAATAATTTTATAGGCATCAACAGTGAAAACCGTGGAAGAATATTATAATTATTTTCACTTTCTACATCTGTCAAACATTCCATGATAAAACACCATTAAAAGTCTTAATCACAATATTTTCTACAGTAACTTTTAAAAGCAATCCAACTATTGAGCTTTCTTTTACCATAAAACTTAATGCTTATTTTCAGGTTGTGAGGATATGTCTGACTATTGAAGGAATTCTAATAACTGAGAAAAGTAATTATATAAAACAAATTAGCAGTGAGTATCACCTCTAGCATAATAAATAAACAGACAGCAAAAACGAACTAGCAAATAAAGAGAGAAAAAGAGGAAACAGCGGAAGAGGTAACGTTGCTAGAACAAATACTCTCACTATTTTACATCCTTTAGGGTAACTAAGAGATAGATGTTTGACAACACCATTTGTGAGCTAGCAGTAAAAACCAGCACATTTTCCAGCATATTAACATGTTCTAGCTACGTAATATCCCCTAATTCTCAGCGCTTGTTTCAAGCTGGAGCCAGAAAGAAGCAGATGTGTCACAAACATTAAATGATATTTAGCTGTATCTCCTTCGCTGAGCTCTATATTTCACTGATAATACTGACCCTACTTTCAGAACAGTTTTTGCTAATTTACTCATTGCCTAGCTGACATCCTGTCCGACAATAATCTCACAGGAGTAAACCAGAAAAATGTGAAGTAGTAAAAAGAGAAATAGAGTGATAAGCATGGACTCTGAAAAACAGGCAATGCTAAAGGCATTTGATTACAGCAAGAAAACAGTATGTGCATGGTACCAGGGTCCCTCAGTGGGATATGAACCTACAGTACTACTGCCTGTGATTTCCTGTTATATGGCATTGTTTTGCCAACAAGTCATAGGATTTGCATTCCAGTAGGGTGGATATATAATGCTTCTATGCTTCTCATGATGTGGGTTGTGGAGCACACACGTATTAATTACAGACAGGCTATGACTAATGCTGAAACTGGAGAAAAACTGGAAAGAAACAGTGAAACATGCAGCAGAAGCAGCAAGAAAATAGCATCAGTGAGACAAGAGAAAGGCCATAAAGAACATGTACTTATTGTATAAATCAAACTCGTATGACACGTTATCTTTTTTCTGCACAAATGAATTTTTCCAGTAACATTTAAATTCCAGAATTAATATTTAAAGTGAGATTTTTAGATACCAGTGCCTCTTGCACCTGGACAAACAAACCAGTATGTGGTCAAAACCAGCACTTATGCAATTTCCTAAAAAGGTAAGACATGAAGTTAAAGAAAAGAATCACAAGTTACTAAATAAACAATTCTTTGCTCCTCAAAGAAAGGTGCTGAAGCTACCTTCAGTTTCAACATAAAAGGAGATGAAATAATAACACCCACTCGTGTCAACGTAGGTTCTACTCCAGTAAATTAAAGATTTTATCCCTAAGCCTGACAGTGTTTTGCATGAAAGAGTAATACAGACATAAAATTGCCATTATCTTATTTAACCTCATTTAACTGCAGGCTGTCTCTTAAAGGCATGGTCCTCCTGAAACTCCATTGCTCAGCTGATAGCAAATAGTGTAGCCATGTGACTAGCCAGATCAACAAATCTCATAGGAAAGTAATAATTTGCGGGTAATAATTTTCTGTTAAATCAGCAAGATGATACAACTTATCCTAAGGTCATATGATCATTAGATCTCATGCAAAGTTGGACTGTACTGCAAGAGGCAGAAAGAGAATGCCACTCTTCAGCAGCAATCCACTTTCAGATTGCATTAAACATAATATGAAACTGTAGCCAAGTGTGATTGAGCTATTTCACTGGGCTGCATAAATCAAGAGCATTATGAAGACTGCCAAGTTGTATTACCATGTGAATACAAGAAGAACAGTATTAGCTCCGTTGTAACCCTGTTGTTGTAAGGATATGAGAAAAGCAAGCTTTGTAGGAAGCTTTTTTATTTTATTGGCTAATATATTGGGGAAAAAAATGCCAAGTTTTTGGGTGCACGATTTCTTGTAAGGTGTGAAAAAGAAACTGCAAACTCCAAGCTTAATGCTAGAAAGAGGTTCAACCAAATTCAAATGTTAACTAGTCCACCTGAGAGAAAAAGCACAGGTTGGAACTTCAGAACAGAAAGCAAATGTTAGCAAGGTCATAGGTAAAGTTCATTAGTTCTTGTGGACCAGAAAAAATGCCAAGTAGTAAGTACCTGTGGAAGAAAAAAGGAGAGGGAAAAAACAAGCAGAAGAAGAATAGCAGAAAGGGAGACTGAGAAGATTGCAGTGGGTTACCTAAGAAGAAAAATTAGTATGGGTCAACTAGGAATGGAACAACAGACCATTTACAGACTGCATTGGAAAACAGACACACACTGCACTGACCACTTTAGATATTAACTGTAACAGCTTACAAGTATTAGGGAACTATGATCGAAAATATGATATTAAAGATGCTTAGGTTAAGAAAAGTAAGAAAAACAAACTCAAGAAGTCACTGCTGTCTTCATGACAGTCATTGCCTTTGATGAACTGGCAGAAGATGACCTTTCCTGAGACCTGTGTTCATGGGACCACACACCTCGTGGAAGATTTAAGTAGCTGGAACAGCTGAAATCTAGACAGAAGAGCATATAATGATACAGAAGGTGGAAACACACTAATTAATTAGAGGAGAAGCTTCCCGCAATCTATTTTAACATGATATTAAAGAATCATTTCAGGCTAAAACACTATGGAGGGATGCATAAAAGCAGTCATCATTATCTAGACTTGGTACACATAATTTAGGGTAAGAGATACCAATGGAAAAAATGCAGGAAATGAAGAGTTGGCCAGCCCTAGTGACTTCACCAAACTTGCTCAGAAATTTGAGATCAAAGAAAACCTGTGCTGGGAATGGAACAGGAAGAATTTATTCAGACAGTTAAAGCTCAAAGAGAAAAGGATGAGGACAAAAAACCTAACGGAACTCATAATGGCCAAAGAGCTAAAATGAATGAGACAGAAATTTTCAAAATGTTGTAAGAAAAAAGTACTAAGCAGAAAGCAGATCCACTACCAAATGAGGAAAACAACCCAAGCTCAACTAACAACAAGGTCAATCATTTAGCTATTTTTGATTCATTTAAAGTTTTCTACACAGGGGAAAAAAGTTTGAACAAGTTAGAACATAGACATAACAAGCAATTTTACATCCAGCTGTTTTGAAATAGTCTAACAGAAACAACAACACTAACAAAGATGTTTTAGTCCTTTTCTCAATACCCTAGTCATGTGAAATCAGGCTGACATTTTTTCTGCTCTGTTAAACTTAGAAGGACTAAGATGTCTTCATCCTACAAGATTAGCTAACAACCTCTACTGAAATCTTTTCTTACCTCACACAGAGAATGCATTTTCACCTAAGTCAAAAAGTTGAAGTGGAAATTGAAAATTTTGAAGCCAAAGGGTGTATTTACTTCTCTATGCTCTGATGATAGAGACAGCACAATTAACCACTACGTCTAAATTAGAATTTGAAGAAACATGCCAATAAAGCAGTTCTTAAATACGCTATTAATTTTTATGGTATTTAAAAAATGCTGTCCAACAGAGACAGCGTGTTAATGAGCTAGAACAACAAACATTTCTCGGAAAGTTTATGTTTTCTTCTGTTGAGCTTTAAATTTCTGTTTTTCTGATTAAGCACAACGGTAGAATTATGTTTTCTAATTAATACTTCTGTGCAGAGTTCACAATGGCCTTCAAAAATTCCTCTTTTTATTGAAAGCAAACAAAAAAATACCCAACCCCAAAACATATCTGGTAAAATGCAGCATCTGTTTGCATTACAAAGCAAATGTCAAACACTCTTATCAAAAGAAACTGAGTAATCTTTCTATGAACAGCTACTTCAATTATTTTCCTACAAGTTCCACTGAAAATTCTCTTCTGACAATAACACAGGGATTATTTTTGTAGCTCAACCTGAAGATGCACACTGGTGGTTTAGTAGGGATATAGCAAGTACTGCATAGGTGTGTACTGGTAGGTTATCTGATCTTGGCTAGAATGTTTAAAGACGAGGAATTAGCAAATCTATTACTTCTGTTTCTCTTTCAAACAATACAAAATTCTCCTAATGTATTTATAAAACTACTAATGATCCACTATATATAGTTCCTGTGTAGTATAACATATTTCTTACATGAAAGTTTATGTGTGAACATCACACCATTTGACCATAATACTTAACAATACAAAAACAAAAAAATCAGTGAGAGAAGTGAAGATTCATCCCAATTAAGTGTTCAGTATAAATCAAGTAATTAAACACTTTGTACAAACTGCTACTAACCCTCTTTTGTGCTTTTATATTTTATCTTGGGGGAAGAACAGTCCTATAATTCACAGACTTTGCAAAGGTATGTAAAAGGAATAATGTGCGAAAGATGGAAGGTATGAGAAAATACATTTTGACATTTTTGCATTAAAGCCACCAAAATATTAAAAATGAAAGATTTAGCAGCATTTATATCACACACAGGAAAAATCAGATTTTATTTACATATATGGAGAGACACCACTGCCGTTTTGTAACATGGAACAAATGCAATTCTCCAGTACTAAGCGCCAGCATCAAACTGACTTCTGATGAATGTACAGTGCAAATGTAGCATCTGAAGATGCGGCAACCTTAGTGTCTGACTTCCTGAAGGCAAACACTTTGGAAAGCTGGCTAAAGAACATGCCAGGCCAGGTTCATTTTACTCTTGACGATCACAGAGCAAAAGTTCACAGGTGACAGGGAAGACCAGTATCTGTATTTTCCCCACCAAATCTCTAAGACTAAGGGGAACTCTCTCCAAGAAACAGAACTATATGAGACTGAGAACACAGAAATAAAAAATTTAGGTACTCTGCATCAGCACTCTGGAAGAGCTCCTCTGTTTCCACTAACTGTAAAGGAAGCATAGAGAAGATCAGACTACTAATTAGGGCCTCTACATTTGCTACCGACAGTTAGCCAGCATGAAACACCCCCTCACAACCTAAATCCAAAGATAACATCAATAGACATGTTTGTAGTGTACCAGATGCTCTCTTTCTCCACAAAAACCCCAAAGGATTAAAAATTGCTATCAAGTCTAGTAAAATGTGATAGTAAGCTGTTCTGGTTTTGGCTGGGATAGAGTTCATTTTCTTCCCAGTAGCTGGTGTAGTGCTGTGTTTTGGATTTAGTATGAGAATAATGGTGATAACACACTGATGTTTTAGTTGTTGCTAAGTACTGCTTACACCAGTCAAGGACTTTTTCAGCTTCCCATGCTCTGCCAGGTGCACAAGAAGCAGAGAGGGGGCACAGCCAGGACAGCTGACCCAAACTGGCCAAAGGGCTATTCCATACCATATGACGTCATGCTCAGTATATACTGGGGGGAGGTGGCCAGGGGGCAGTGATTGGTGCTCGCATTGGTCGGCAGGTGGTGAGCGGTTGCATCACTTGTTTTTCCTCGGTTTTGCTTCTCTCTCTCTCTCGTTGTTTTCCTTTTCATTACTATTATTACTACTTCTACTACTACTATTATTATTATTATTATTATTGTTATATTTCAATTATTAAACTATTCTTATCTCAACCCAGGAGTTTTCTTACTTTTGCTTTTCAGAATCTCTCCCCCATCCCACCGGTGGGGAGGGTGAGCAAGTGGCTGTGTGGTGCTTAGTTGCCTACTGGGACTAAACCACGACATAAACTTTAGAAGAGATTGCAACAACACAATGCATGTCTCAACATGCACAATCTTCTACCAGTTGGACATCCTCTGAACGCAGACTACTGTAAATGGGGTGAGTACTTTCGAACATGCACTTTGGTGACTATTTTTTGTGCTTTACTTACACATCCTTTATATTGGGTAGGCCAACCTTGTCCAAATTCATGTTTGTTCATTCTATAAATTTACACCACTTCCTACTGGTGATCATGAAGTCTGATGCATTAGCTGTTCCTTCATGCCAGATTCTCTGTGAGCAAAAAAAAGATCTCACAGTGCTTAACAACCAAGCTTGGTGGTTCATGTTGTAACAGGAGTGAACTGCCTTCTCTTTTAAAATCTCTACTTTTTAAAATAGGCTACCTACTCAGATTACTTTAGCCACCCAAATACAGATGTAAGCAATAACTATTTATAGCTATCAACTATCTTAATAGAAAACATTGACCTTAGGCCTGAGACTTTTTCAAGGCTTTTGAAGCAGTATGTGGAATGGAAGACAGGAATTGCAAAAATAAGTTTGGCCCAATTGTGCTGGTTTTGGCTGGGATACAGTTAATTTTCTCCATAGTAGTTAGTACGGGGCCATGTTTTGGATTTGTGCTGGAAACAGTGCTGATAACACAGGGATGTTTTCATTACTGCTGAGCAGTGCTTACACAGAGTCAAGGCCTTTTCTGCTCCTCACCCCACCCCACCAGCGAGCAGGCTGGGGGTGCACGAGAAGTTGGGAGGGGATACAGCTGGGACAGCTGACCCCAAATGACCAAAGGGATATTCCATACCATATGACATCATGCTCAGCATATAAAGCTGGTGGAAGAAGAAGGAAGGGGGGGACGTTGCGAGTGATGGTGTTTGTCTTCCCAAAGAACCATTATGCGTGCTGGAGCCCTGCTTTCCTGGAGATGGCTGAACACCTGCCTGCCGATGGGAAGTAGTGAATGAATTCCTTATTTTGCTTTGCTTGCATGCGCGGCTTTTCCTTTACCTATTAAACTGTCTTATCCCAACCTGTGAGTTTTCTCACTTTTACCCTTCCAATTCTCTTCCCCATCCCACCGGGAAGGAGTGAGTGAGCAGCTGTGTGGTGCTTAGTGGCTGGCTGGGGTTAAACCACGACAGCAGTTCACAAGCAAGTCCCCAGGTGATACTATCAAATATCTGTGTACACCACCAAACTGGATGCTTGCCACCTGTGATCAGTGGCTTCAGGCCACTACTTCAAGTGCTTTGGGGATTCTTTGAGGGGGTGAATAGAAGGGGTGACTGCTAGCAATCATAACAAAAACAATATCCAAACTCATACTTTACAAACTATCATTTGATGACAAAGATTAATATTTGCTATTAATGATTTCTATAGTGTTAGTGCCAAAGGCATACAAGCCTAGACCCTACAGCTCTATACAAACGTACCTTAAAAAGTAATGGAGGGTGGTGGCATTCCTGGCTGGAATTCAGCTTAAGAGTAAAACAACTAATGTAAGTACCTAGGCGTGGCCTAGGTTTCCAATCCCCTGTTGCAGTCAATGGAGGTCTAGCTGATGCAGTCAATGGAGCCTAGAGTTGACCAGCAAGTTGGCATCTACTTTACGGTGAGAAAAATAGCTCTTCAGGCTCTTTGGTATTGACTCGATCTGCATTGTCTATAATCGGAGTTTAGACACTTAGTACACTTGCAGACATACAGATTTAGATGTCTTCATTTGTAGGTGAATCCTATCCTCCTCTGTGTCAAATAGCTTAGAAACTGGATACAGGAAAGCTACAAAGAGGTAACACACTGCAACAACAGAGAAGTGTAACAAGAAAAGCACTGACCAAATTTATTCCTGTTAATGCTTACATAGCACAAGATAAAAGACGAGGCAATGCATTTCTAAAGGCCATCTACCTTGTCATTAACTACTGAGAACTTAAAAAAGACACCCTTTGTCACACAGAGCAGAACTAGATATGAGCTCTGTGGATACATTTGGACAAGATGTTCCAGGTATAAGCAGTCACAAACATGCTCCTGAGCACTGACACAACAGACTAGAAACCCACATCTGCTGCACTGAACACCAAAGATTATGTTCCTATTCCTCTTGAAACAGCATGTTTAAAATGGGCACATGTAAATTTTAAATAGGCAGTCTCAGGCACCAGTAACTACATGTGCGACTGTTTGGCAAGTTTGAAATTCAGATATAACAGCACAATATAACACCCAAGCACACCGTCGGAGAATAAAAAGCTCTCTCCAAGCTAAACCCTCCAAACCTTCATATGATCTTTATATACAGAGAAAGGTAATCCCAAAATTAGAACTTGTTCTGGAAAAAGAGAGGAACCAATCCCAAGAACAGATTAAGAAAAGCCAGTGCTCCCAGCGTCCAAGAGATTCACCACCTCCAAAGGGGATTCCAAGGAGGGAATGAAGGGGAATGAGCACAACAGAGACTATCTGATGAACTCCATGAAGGTCTTCGTGGGTATGATGCCTGCAAAATCTACCCATTTCACTAGTCAGTAAACTTTCATGTCCATCTACCTTCACTCTAAGAATACAGCCAGAAATGAGATTAAGTGGATAAGAAGTGACAAGGAGGCTGTAGGACTCATCATGGAACCTAGGGATCTGTGGATGTTTTTATCAGCAGTGACAGACATACTGGTAATGAAGTCATGGTTTAATAGGTGCTATAGGCAGAATGGCTTTGGCATCTTCACCCATGGGGTGATGCCCTAAGAAGGTTTAGAGATATGGCAATAGGTAAGCAAAGATGGAAAACAGCCCTCACAGAGGAAAGGAACATGCTGTAAAGACAGACTTGCTAATTTCTTCAAAATTTGAGTGCTGTATTTAGATACATGGCCCAATAGTATGGGCAAATCAAATAAAATAAAATACTGTTCTGTGGACCACTGCCAAAACAAGTTTATTTATAAAAGGAGGGGTTAAAGAAGGGGCCATTGTGATGACAGTGGTACATTTATCTCAGTCTTTGATGGTTGAACACTAATGCAAGAACTACAAATGGTACGTAGGAGGACTTGGAAGATTTAGTTGACAATCAACATTTTGACTTAATTAGCAAAATGGAGATCTGATAATTCAAATGACTGATGGTAATATAAAAGACTAAAGCTTGTTTGGGGAAAAAAAGAAAGAAGAAATGACAACAGAATTAAAAAAATGTGTTTCAAGTAGGCATACTTTCATAAATGCAGTATTAGTTGGGAGAATCCCCGAGAATGTGGTGCTAGTGAAAAAGGAGTTAAAGAAACCTCACAGTTCTTTAAATAAACAATACTGACCACACAGAGCGCAAAGCTTCCTGCAAAGGAATAATGGGGATTGTACAATGAGACCACATTGTCTTAGTTAGGACCTCACTGTTGATCTCACAGCATGCAGGGAATGGAAATGAGGTCAACTTACTAAGCAAGAATACCACAGCAGAACATGGTATAATGGGCCAAAATTAGACACAGTTGGCAAGGGACACATCAAACTCTGGAAGAAATAATTCCGAAAGTACATTAGGAGCAAGAAGATGATGAAAGTAAAAGTTAGTCCACTGTGCAACACAAGGGAAAAAATAGAGGGATACGGAGACAAAGCTAATGTTCATACTGCCTTTTTTGCATCCACCTTCACCACAAATCTGCTGCATTGAGGTGCTTAATACAACTAATACCAGCAACAAAAGGCAAAAGGGTAAGATCTCACCCTTGAACAAGGAAGGAGCTGAATAAGTACTACTTAAATGCATTCAAATCATCTGGGCTTGATAGACTAGCCTGTTAAATGCCCAGTTATGACCTATTTCAGGACTGTTAAAAGACAGATTTCAGAGCAGTGAGGACCACAACTGCAGAGTTATACATGCTAGCTATATGTACACAGCATGTATGTATCACCTGTGTCTAAAGAAGGGGATAAGCACAGCTAAGGACTTACAGACTAAGCCAGCTTCAGAAGAATTCTATGGCCTACACACAGACAACCAATTCTTTTTTGAGATGCCCTAGGGCGTCCTAAGATATTCATATGGACACATTCTGGGCAGATACAATTTAGAACCTACAGGGGACCTATAACCTTTTGAAGAAGTTGGGTACTAGACTACATACTGCAGCACATCTCAATTGACACAAGAAGCCTATGTTTAAATATCTTGCTTGCTCCCCCTTGTCTTTGAGCTCTGGAGAATATGTGCAATGATTAAACCACAAGATACCACGCTATGCACAACTGCCTGGAAGTTAACAAGGAGTTGAGCAACAGCCGACGTGAATTTGTCAAGAATAGGTCACGTCAAGTCACTCTATTTTCTTTCTGACAGCATAAAAGGCCTTGTGATAGAAGAGAAACAGCACAAGTTTTATATCTTGATTTTAACAATGCTGTGTCATATGACATTTTCTTAAGCAAAGTCAGGCTATATAAATTGTAATTAGGTGGCTACAGAACTACTCAGAACTCTTTACTTAGGGAACTATTGTTTATTTATTATCAACTGGGAGGCTGTATTTCAGGGGCATGATAAAAAAAATTGAAGGAATTTGCGAATACCATCAGTCAGAGGCGGACTGAATACACTGAAATCTACAACTGAAATTCAGAATTCTCCTGATGGATTTGAGAATTACTTTGGAAACAATAGGGATAAGTAGGGCATTGCAATAGAGGCAAATGCAAAGTTTCAGACTCTTGTAGTAATACAAAACTAGAAAAATACAAATGAAGAAACTAAGTGGCTACGCAATGCTTCTGCAGAAAAGTATTTGTGGCTTATGAGCAAATGGGCTGATCACAAACTGAATATAAGTCAACCTTGCTATAAAATTGCAGAGAAGATGACCACAACACTGGAAGTTATAAATGGGAGTACTGTGTAAAAACACAGAAGTTGGTTCTGCTCTCCTTGGTGTTACTTATCACTTGAGCTGGAGTAATACATTCAATTCTGATTGTTGCAACTCAGAACTGGTACAAAGTCCAAAGAAGACAAATGAGGCTGAGCACAGATTTAAGGTCCTAGACCTACAAAGACTGCACTAATAAGGGCTGCTTCTCAAGAAACAGAAACAGGGAGATGGCGAATGGGTTACCTCCTTCATGTTTGAAGGCTATTGCAAAATGAACACAGTAATCTCCATGCTCTCCATGTAGATGCTGAACTGAATAAAGAATAATAGTCAGAACTGCAGCGAGATTCAGATTAGACACTGAGGAGAAAACTTGCTAACAGTGAAAACAAAGAAGCACTAGACTTATTTGGAGGGGCTGTGAATTCTCCATCACTGAACAGCCAAAAAACCTTTCAGACAGTATCTATCAAGAAAAACAGACCTTGTTGATTCTGCCTTAGTGTAGAGATGACTAGATAAATTGTCCTTTATTTGTATATTTTCTATGTCAAGATATAAAAGATGCTAAAGAAGTTAAAAATAAATTAGTAACAGAGTGTTTTACAGTTTAAAAGCTAAAGGATGGCATACCAACTTGCCATCTATTACATCAGCTTTAAAAAGAAAACTAAAAGCACTCTTGCATGCATTTCTCTTCTGACCAATTACCAACCTCCTTTTTTTTCAAGAAAGGTGCTTAAGTCAGACCTTGCATTCTGTCTTCAAGGCCTCTAGCCTCTCAATGCCCTTCCAATGGAGTCACTCTATGAAATGTAGTGTGACTGACCACAGGTCACTTGCATCTAAAACCACCGCTCATTTGGACAGAATGACCTACAGAAACACTGCGATTTCATAAGAAAATGGCTTAGCTTTGCCTGCATGCAATTTAAACCTTAGACTGCAATTAGTTCCAAAATATCTTAAATAGATGTCATAGCGTGGAGCATTGCACTGTCTTCTGGCTCTGCTTGTATTGCAGACACACTCTCTCAGTTTCTGGAACCATCTTTCTCAAACACAAACCTGTCATATCAGCCACCACAATTATGCTGCAGGATGGCTGGAAGGTGCCTTACTCACTCATCAACAACTCCTTTGCTAGCAGTTGATAGCTTGAGGCATATTAAAAGCCATGTTAGATCCTTTCTGTTCTTGAGGCTAAGAGTGGCATCCCTGTAGAACAGACTTCTCATTAAGCCCAAGAGCCAGAAATTACCATTGGGAAATACAGAATGGCTGCAGAGAGTAGTATTGTAAGGCCATATGCTTTGTCCATACCAATGTTTTCTAGAAAAAAAATGTTGCCAATGCAAAATGGACAAGGCACTAAAAAGAGGAACAGAACTTATTACTGTATGTGCTCTTGTCAGTATCTGGACTGTTTCATTTCTGACTGACACATTCTTCAGAAACTCTAACAAGATCTACTTACACATATATAAGCCTAAATGCTATACAATAATGCAAAACAATGATTCTTGTGTTCATTACTTTGGCTAATGATCTGGGAACCAATTATGCCAAGGAGTTCTCCACAGCTAGAGCTCTCCCTGTCAAGTAATGGTTGGCAATTATAAAACTTAACTTTTATCCATCTGTAAAATAGTTTTAAGTGAACTTGCATGTATTTCTAGTATGAAAATCGTTGAGGAAGTTTCTCCATTTCCTGTAGAATACTGCTGACTGTTCAAGTATGCCATTAACCATCTAAAAGTCATTTTTCCACTTATACAACTACCATTCAAAGAGACTGTGATAAATGGCACCAAACTAAAAGGATGTTCTAACAGTTGGCAAGTCTATAATAGAGAATGAGTGTGAATGCACTTGGGTAAGAAGATGAAAAGCAGCCGTAGTTGTCACAAAAAATGTTTTAATTTCTGTTAAACAATGGCTGCATTTCTGATGACAGTGTTTCTGCTACACAACTCAATGTTAAGCAAAGATACTATATTTTTCCACAGGCAGTAATATATGAGTGGTACCATTAGGTAACAATATCAGATAAAATCAGAGGTTGAACTAACCCTTGATAATTGCAAAGAACAGATCGCGTAGATAAAGCTTGTGAAAGATCACATAATAGCCAATTACTAGGAAAGCTGTCAAATAGAAGATTTCTATTTCTATTTAGCTTAGCTGGCATAAGACTGAAAAAGGGGATTTTTATTTTCCATAAATATTTCAGTCCACTTGATATAACTGTGGCTACTACTCATATATATGCATCCACCATCTTCTATTTATAACAGTTAAACTCTGCCAGCAATCAATGCTGACTTTTAGTATGCAAAAGACTTCCATTGGTTGGCTGCCTATTGTATGAAATACAGCACTTGATTGTTGTTAAAGTTCTTCTCTCTTCATATTTAATTTGGTTCTGGTAGATTAAAAAGCCCAAATCCAGCAATTTTGCTTTAGAATTTTTTTTTATGGCTCATGTAAATTTTGGTGCCCTTCTCTGGATTCTTTCCACAGCTTCTGAAGGGAATTGGCCATTCTTAATATTCAAGATGATGACTTAATACTATTTATTTAATGAAAGAGTATTTTCTTTAGTGCAGCCTCCCTGTTGTTGTTGCTTAGAGGTTGACTGAACAGAGTTTCTGCTGAGCTGCCCATAATCATGACCATATCTTCTTTTCAAATCTGATTTAGAAACTACCAATAGAATAACCCACATCATTATGTTGTATGTATTGGTCTCTTCTCCCAAGTAGCTAGCGATAGGACAAGACGAAATGGTCTCAAGCTGCATCAGGGGAGGTTTAGATTGGATATTAGGAAAAATTTCTTCATGGAAAGGGTAGTCAAGCATTGGAACAGGCTGCCCAGAGAGGTGGTGGAGTCACCATCTCTGGAAGTGTTCAAAAAATGGGTAGATGTGGCACTCTGGGACATGGTTTAGTGGGCATGGTGGTGTTGGGTTGATTGGACTGATGATCTTAGAGGTCCTTTCCAATCTTAATGATTCCTAGTTTTTACTTTCATTAAAAATAATCCAGCCACCAAGCCAGGAAACATGAAATTCTTACTCTACCCTTAATTGGTTTAGTGGTGGACTTGGTAATGTTGGGTTAATGCTTGGACTGGATGATCTTAAAGGTCTTTTCCAACCTAAACAATTCTATGATTCTATCATTATTTCCAGTGCGAAACAGTGTATGCTTTCCTACACTAAAGCCCCACTGCCACCATTAAACGTCAATGTCTAGCTTAGACTGCCTTACTATAGAACTCCTTAGTATTGGATTACCTCTGAACTTTTGGGTAAACCTCACATGGTAAGGGAAACGGCCACAAAAAGACAGAGCTCAAGAGTCCACAGGAAGTACCTGTAGGTGTGACAATTTGTATTTCCCTCAGAACTGGCAGGGAAGCAGAGTTTGGAGATCCAGAAAAAGGAACTATATGGGGATAAACCAGTGGCACTACCAGGCCCTGAAAAAAAACTGTGTGAGGGGCCCCAACAGGAAAGTTGAGAACAGCAAAACAAAAACTTCTTGAATGCAAGTTGCCACTCAGTGAACAGGAAAATAAAAACACTGGACTTCAATAAATTATTAGATTAGTAGCTGCACAAACTTATTCAAGAAATTAAGAATTCTGTAAATTTGTTACAGAAGTGATGCTAGGGCAAAGTACACCCTTGAAAATTATGTCAGTGTAGGGGAAAAAAAAAAAAAAATGGACAGGAACCCATCAGCTTAAAGCACAACCTTTTCAATAATCTCCCAGGCCAGAAAGAACCATGTTGAAAGTACTAACTTGGCTGTGTTATTAAACTATAATTATATACTTCAGATGGGGATAAAAATCAGAGGCCAGGCAAAAAATGAGATACTAACAAAGGAAAACAAGAACACTAACAAATCATCTTAAATCACATTAAAGAGCTAGCCCGTTACCGAACAGCTAACATGCTGTGTTTGTACTTCTCCAGGTTTTCACACACACAGAATGTAGATTTCAAATCTTGGGGAAAAAAATGGAACATGGTGCAACAAAGAACCCAGAAGATTATACAGAAACGAGCACCAACCAGGATGGAGCTCTCAAGAAGAAATCATGACATCAGTCTAAATGCTTTCTGTGATAGGTCTGAGGAAAAAGCAGTAGCTATCACCTACAGAATCATACATAGAATCACGTCGGTTGGGCATGACCTCCAGAGGTCATGAAGTTTTCAAAGCCATTCCACTTCGAGCAGCCCACTTGAGTTCAGAATATCTCCAAGAAGAGAGCTTCCACAGCCTCTCTGGACAACTTTTTCCAGTGCTTAACCACTCTTGCTGTGAAAATATTTTTCCTGATAATCAGATCAGAATTTCCCATGTTCCAGCTTGTTTCCATTGCCTCTAATGCTATTACTGTGTGCCTGCAAGAAGAGCTCTGTCTTCTCTACAACTTCCCATTAGCTAGCTGTGAACTGCTATGAGATCCCCTCGCAGCCTCCTTTTCTGCTGTGTGAACAAATCTAGCTCTTCTGTGCCACAGCCCCTTAACCATCTTGGTAGCCCTCCACTGGACTTGCTCCAGTATGTCAATGTCTTTTTTGAAAGAAAGGGCATCAATGATCACTTCTCTTGACCTGCTTGGCTGTGCTCCTGGTCATTCAGCCCAGGATACTGCCAACCTTCTTTACTGCCAGGTTACAATGCTGGCTCTTATTTAACTTGCTGCCTACCAAGACCCCAGGGTAATTTTGGCCTTTTTTGAAGATGGGTGCAACATTTCCTTTCTCCAGTCATCGGGCACCTTCATTGATCTCCAGGACCTTTTGAAGATGATAGAGGGTGGCCTTGCAAAGACAGCTCTCTCAGCACCCTTGGATGCAGTCTGTTGCATCCCATTAATTTCTATGGGTCAAGTTCTCGCAAGTAATCTTGACTTGGTCCTTATCTACTGCTAGCAGTTCTCCTCTCTGACTGCTTTTACAAAGCTCAGAGGCCTGGGAGATCTTGTAGGTGAAAATGGAGGCAAAGAAGGTATTATGTCAGCTGTACATGTGTTCAGTCATTAAATCACACACCTCATTCAGCAACGGTCCCAAATTTTCTTTGTTCAGTCTACTACTACTTATTCTGCGCTCCACTCAGGATCTTGAACTCCACTTCACAGTCACTACAGCTATGGCTAGCATGCTCATTTATTATTACATCCCCAACCAGCTGTTCTATGCTACTGAACAGCAGATCAACGTGTACATCACCCCCAGTTGCCTACTCCACTATCAGAGTCAGGAAGTACCCTGACACTCTCCAGAAATCTTCCTGTTTGCATTCCATTGCGTTGCCCTCTGTCCTGGTTTCAGCTGGGATAGAGTTAATTTTCTTCCTAGTAGCTGGCACAGTGCTGTGTTTTGGATTTAGTAGGAGAAGAATGTTGATAACACACTGATGGTTTACTTGTTGCTAAGTACTGCTTATGCTAGTCAAGGACTTTTCAGCTTCCCATGCTCTGCCAGGCGCACAAGAAACTGGGAGGGGGCACAGCCAGAATAGTTGATCCAAACTGACCAAAGGGCTATTCCATACCATGTGATGTCATGCTCAGTATAGAAACTGGGGGGGAGCTGGGGGGTGGGGTGTTGGCCAGGGAGCAGCGATCGCTGCTCGGGAACTGTCTGGGTATCGGTCAGCGGGTGGTGAGCAACTGCATTGTGCATCACTTGCTTTGTATATTGTTATTATTATATTGTTACTATTATCATTACTATTTTACTTTATTTCAATTATTAAACTATTCTTATCTCAACCCAGGAGTGTTTCTCACTCTTACTCCTCCGATTCTCTCCCCCATCCCATCGGGGTAGGGGGAGTGAGCAAGCGGCTGCGTGGTGCTTAGTTGCTGGCTGGGGCTAAACCACGACACCCTTCTAGTGATAACAGGGAGGTTAAAGTCCCCATAAGAACCAGGTCTGTGATAAAGACTTCCCCAAGTTATTTAAAGAAGAGTTTATCCAGTTCCTCACCCTATCAGGGAATAGTTGAGGTTAGAAGGGACCTCTGGAGGTAGTCATCTCGTCCAAGCCCCCTGCTCAAGCAGGGTCACCTAGAGCCAGTTGCTCAAGACCATGTCCAGGTGGCGTTTTAATATCTCCAAGGACGGAGAATCTACAACCTCTCTAGACAACCTGTGCCCTCACTAGAAAAAGTTTTACCTTATATTCATATAGAACCTCCTGTCTTTTCATTTGTGCCCACTGCCTCTGGTCCTGTCACACCCTTCCTTCAGGTATTTATACGCATTGGTGAGACTCCCCCTGATCCTTCTCTTCTCTAGACTAAATCCCAGCTCTCAAAGGCCTTTCCTCATATGAGACATACTCCAGTCCTTAAATCCTCTCAGTGCCCCTTCACTGTAGTCTCCAGTAGCTCCATCTCTCTCTACTGCCCAGAACTGGACAAAGTACTCTAGGTGTGTGCTGAGTTAGATCAGATGGTCTAGCAATCTCCTGTCACAATGATGTCCATGCCACTTGCCTCTACTCCAACCCCGACCCCTAAGATCTGAACCAGACTGTAATCCACCCTATAGAAGAGCTCCATACACATACACTGCTCCCCTTGAGGGCAACCACTCCCCTTGTCTTCTCTGCCTGTCTTTTCTCAAGAGAAGCAAATTTTTGTCAATGGTTTTTATATACATAAAAAAAGAAAAGAGAAACATGTGCAGAGAAAGGCACAGTATAATCCTGGAGACGAGCAAAAAAGGGAGGGGAATGAATAGTAAAGGAGTTGATAATTACCACGTTTAATACAAAAACACTGATGATTTCAGGTCTTGAGGACACAGATGGTAGGAATATGGAAGAAGTAATGCAGTTGGAAACTACAGAACATTTAAAAAGCAGACAGGGCTTGCCAAAAAACATAGAGACAAAAGGATAGCAACTGTTTCTTTGCCTGAAGATAAGGAACACTTAGAAGCTCATCTCAAACACAAAAATACATACACACATTTACACACTGTGCTATGACTTTGAAGAAAAATCTATCCTTTCTTAAAATAGTTTCCATGTATTTGAAGCCAACAGTGGAAGAGGTTCTGAGTTTAAAGCAGGTAAACAGGAGTATAAGAAAACTGCTTCTGACAAGATGCAACTACCAGGACCTTTTTGCTGGTGTGACCACAAAACAGTTCAAGTAAAGCCGAGAAGTACATGAATGATAAGACAGATACATCCAACTCAAAGGAATAGACAGCAATACATGGATCTGACTGAAGAGCTGCTCCCAGAACAAAAAACTCAGCCACCCCAACTTCATGTTTTAGGTAGGTGACATGGAAAGATACCAGCTTACACTATGTCTCTCACAGCAATTCTGATGTAATACAACTTAACATTCACTCTGTTTAGTCTCTCTTCCATCGGTCTCCCCTTTCCCCAGTAGAGTACAACCTGACCCAGAATACAGCTACATTTTATTTAGTCCTGATTATGAAGTTATCAAGGGTTATAAGAAAAACTCTTGTCCCAGCTGATCATCGACATAACATAAACAGTTTGTCCTTGAATACAAAATGAAAAGACAGATTCTGAAGACAGATGGTGAAAATAATTCTGAATATTACTTTAGTCCTTTAAAAAATAACAAGACTAAACTTAGAAGTAAAACATCAAAGGATGAAAAAGAAAATATCTACTACTATAGGAATAATTGCTTCAGACAGGAGGAGAAAAGGAAGAAGAGTCTTTTAAAGAAAGAAACAAAGACCTTTTCCATCTTTACTAAAGTGGGAAATATGCTGAGTAAGACTGAAGAATTGCAAACATATGTGTTCAAAATGAAATGTGACTTGTTAATTTAGACCTTGTCTAAATCAAGAAGACAAGTGGGATAGCTAAATTCATTCCAATACACTGTAGTGTCAAAAAAGACAATAGAATCCAATCTGGTTGAGCTCAGATGCAAGAAATTAAATGAAGAATTTAAGGAGAATAATAAATCTGGAAAAATGAAAAGATATAGCATGTTTTAAAATGTAGCAAAGAACAAGTAAAATATAAGGAAAACCAGAATATGCATCAAACAGTTCCTTCTAACTGCATTCAAATTACAGAAATTACAATTAAAATTTATTTTTCTATTACATCCAAGTTCCAATACCAAGCATGTCAGAACATGCAATAAACAGCAAGTATTTATAAAGGTACTAGAAGAGGCACATAAGCCTGGAAAAAAAAGGGTAAAATAGAAAACCATACATAGATCGTGATCAAGGCAAGCATGTATGAAACTTGTTTAAAAAAAGATGCTTGGAGACTTTGGTAAAGTAAAATATTATTAAATTACCCAACAATGCTCAAATGTAGGGAAAGGTGCAGAAAAGATGTAAAAAAAAGAAAGAAGTAAACAGCCAGGATCTGTTCATCTAGCTTTTGATAAAAATAAGAGACATATGCCTTTGACCCTGAGAAGCAGAAGGTGAGGGGATGTTACACGTAAACATTTAAAATTAGTCAGTCATTGTTGGTGAGTGTCATAAATTAAAACCCTGCATCCAACCCCTTTTCTCTAGGCATCAGAAAACACTGCCCTCCTATGCAAAAAAAATGGCTGCATGTCCTTAATATAAGACAGAACAAGCTAAAGGAAATTTGAATTTAAATAATTCAAAGACAAAGAATAGCAATGTTCTGAAATAATTAGGAAAAAACCTCCTCAACCTCTTTTTTCCCTTTTTTATTTAAGCAAATTTATTTAACAAATATACTGAAGGGGGGGAGAGAAGGAGGAGGGGGAGAGAGAGGGAGGGAGAGAGAGGAGGAAGAGGGTGGGAGGGAAGAGGGAGAAAGAAAGGGTGAAGAGATTGTGGCAGAAGTATGGATGGATCACTTCTGCTTGCTCTTCTTTCCACTGCACCTGCATCCAACATCCTGTTTCAAGTCCTTGGCTGCATTCAGATTCAGAACTGTAAGGAATGTTCTGTTCTCCATCTAATTCCAGTGCAGCCCTACAGTGGCAACACTGGAGGCACTGCAGACCAACTCATATCACTTAATTATTAGCACTTTGCAAGGAAGGAACAGTTGAAACACTACACACTGCAGTGGTGCAATGCATCCTTAATAGCCACATAATTTGAAGCATGCCAGTCCCTTGTGTCCATATATGTTACCATTTATGTCCACTTATTACTTATACTCTCACAACACAGCTCCTAGCACAAAGTCTTTTAAAAAGGTACTTGCGCAAGTACTTTCCTGCTGGAAGGGAGGTGTTTTATTAATTTTTTTCTCTTTTTAAAATACTAATAATTCTGTCAAATGTAAATGGAACTGGTATTACATACAAGGTCCTCTTTTTTTTAAGCACTAACAGCTGTGCACTGTACTTTATAAAATTTGTTTGGAGGGAAGGAGATGGGAACGAAAGCTTCACTAGTTTGCATCAGGAGAACAACCATGAGTGCAGAGGACTTATGCAAAAAGGATGCTGCAGAGACAGCTGTGGCTCTTGTATTTTCAGTTTTCAGTGGGCACAGCACCATTGCTGTGTCCTACTAGATGTTCTGAGTTGAGCCTTGCTACAGACAAAAGCAATTCCAACAGTTCTGCTAACACCTCTGCAAAATTTGTTCATAAAGATGAGACATGCTTGTGTGACGAGCTTGTAGCTAGGGCTTTAGAAAGGAAACAAGAACTTCCACAACACAGATGCGGCACACTTCTGAAATACAGTGACCAAGCCTGCAGGAATGCAAAAACATGACACTTAATCAAAACTGTGAAGCTTCCTATTCACATATGTAGAAATACCGATATTGAGGAGGACCTCTAAGGATTATTGCAAACAAGCAAACAAGAATTCCATTAGCACATCAATCAGATCAGCCAGACTGCAGTGCAATTGCAGTGACCCTTACTGGACTGCACTAGAGAAGCTAAGAGTATTCCTGCAGCTAAAGCCAACAGGGATTTTGAAGTAAAATCCTCCAGCCTTCAACTCATATAAAGTGAAACTGATGTTTGTTGTTAATACATGACTGTGAAATGTGCAGATACACCATCCATACAGCTGCGTTTGGTAAAAAAGGTATTAACTTGCAGCACAAGGACAGAGGGGCCAGCCGTGGGTAGCAACCTCTCTGAACACCCCCTGCCTAGCAGAGCTCAGGAATCAGAGCCCCAGAATCTTATTGAAAAGGCAGCTTAAATGCTTTGGAATTTCTTCATCCATCTAGTCTATAAGACACCTATATTAAAACTACCCTAATAAAGCCGTACAAATAAAGCACATTGCAACAATGCCATGCTATCCACATTAACCAATAAAACCAAAGAAAAAATGTCAGTTAAAGGGAGAAATGTGACATAAGATGACCTTCAATTACTACACACACAGGGGTGCCAATTTAACAGCTTTTTAAATACGCTTAGGTGCAGAGTCATATGTTACATGTAACCTTCTATTGCAAATGTTCTCCTCTGAACTAAGTGCTTTTGTCATAACCCTAAAACTATTTCAGTATAAAACTCAAACATTTACAGGAACATAATAATAAATATTTGAAGCTACTGATGATAAATTGAAAAGGACAGCTAAAAGGTTGCAGTATTAGCAGAAAAGGCAGCTAAGTAAGATAAGGTAACCATTTACCTACTACTACACAATAATAAAACAAACCTGGGAGCAAATAATACACACAGGATTAATTTCTGCAGTTTGAGGTCTTATAAAGAAAATGCTGGAAAAGTCCAATGGCAAATATAATCCTCAAGTACTGATGAAGTTAAGAAAGCAAACAGGAAGATGGTTACACTGCTACAAGGAAGGAACTGTGAAAATAAAGCTTCACTTACTCTCTTTTAATATAAAACTAATATACAGGAAGATATATACTAAATAGTTTTTCTGTTATTCTTTTGATTATGAAGAATAAAATAAATACTAAGTGTCAGAATGGCAGATACCAGACCTTTCTTCTTGTCTTTTACAAGTGTAAGAATTTTGTATATTATTCATTACCCGCTCTCCACTGCAGAACTCAAACTGATGTGCTTGGGAGTAGGAGTAATTTGTGCACATCAAAAACAACCGTTACCTTTGTTATCATTGCTCAAATGGTGGGAACAGATATTAAGCTGATTCATACTACATGAAAGCAAAGAGGTTTTGAAATGAAATTCTGCAGATAACCTCCCCAAAATTACTTCTAACTATTTTCAACGGAACAGAGAAAATCACTAACTGACATCAACCGGTGCCTTTTTTGAATGCAAGGTGAGAGGCAATCTTTGCAAGGTGATATAATCAACCTGCAAGTGCCAGCATCAATCTAAATTGAGTAGGCCTAGACAGAAACACAGAACCTGCGCTAACCTTAAAATGACAAGATGCTGTAATGTTATTACATAACAATACTGGCACTGACCCAAGAGACTATTATTATTTTGGAATTAAAAATTTAGAAATGAAAAGAAAGAGATTAAGGTGGGTTTTGACCCATTTTAGAATCTTTTGATTTGTATGTCATGTTCTTCTTTTTAAACTGAAACATTCACAGGCACTTCTGCAATACTACATGGCTTAAGTATTTCCTTAAGAATATTCAAGTTTAGAATTTTGAATTTAAGTAACTACCTCGACTATCTATAAACCCTAGATTGATTCAGAAAATAAAAGATTGCTAAATTTCACAGAACAAGTAAAGCTAAGACAAGATTTAATTTTTACTAGGATATCCTCTACTGTTTTAAATGCTCTCCATGAGTAGGTTTGGTCAGATAAAATGGCACTGCAACCTAACATACAGGTCTGAGGAGGCTCTGAGATCTTTTCTGGGTGTTTTTGCAGGAAGAAATTGTCATCCTATGTGAAAGGGCAGGGCAGGTGCAAATCACAAGAGGCTCAGAAGAACTCAATATTACCAGAAAAGAAAACACAGGACAGGGAGTTAAATTCTCAAAGATCAGAAAGCTGTTAAGCATTTGTGGAGCCTGGGAAGACACGTTTTTTCAGAGCATTCAGGGAAGAACATTTTGTTTAGCTCTCTAAGGATGAGTAAAATCACTTAAGCTTTCTGCTACTATTCAGATGAGGCAGCACTTGTCTTCTTGGAAGCTTACTACATGGGTGTATTTCCCTTTCTTTTGTCCATACCCCAGTGTCAACAGCAGGAATTTGACTCCCCAGTAGCAGCAACAAGGAAAGCTGGTGTAGACAAGATATTGACAGCTGCCATTCCTTTTCAGCAACCCATCATACAGACCTGTTGCTCATCGTTGCACAACATACGCTGTTTAATTAATATTTAAAGTGGCACTGATGCAGTATAGCAATCTAGATACAGAGAGAAACTTTCTGCTTTGAAGATGAATATTTGCTGAGAGGTGGTCAGGAAGGCTTCTTTTACATGTAATTATCAGCTTGATGTATTAATATTAGAAGCAGGTATTTCTTTGATGAAAATGCCATTGTTCTTTAGCTGTAGAATGTTCTAATTAGAGCTGAAAAGAAAAATACTTTGCTGGGATTTGTGACAACTGAAATCTTTGTGCAGAGACTTTGCTTTCCTTACAGTTTCGATACCTACATGTTTTTCTTTATTGCTAGCTCAGTCATCTAGGTCTTCTGGGGGATCACCAAACATGCTTTTATATCAGCTGAGCATTAAGGTTTTTGAGCTTTTGAGTCCATATAGATTAACAAAGTCCTGAAAATCTGGATGTTCAAATTTCAGATATGAGGTTCCCAGTGATGCAACATTTTTGAGCAGTCTGCTAAATAGACAAGTCTGGGTCATGGCTGCTTCTTTCAACAATGTCCACGTACTATTGCACTCTGAACCCGAATGAAAGCAAAGAAAATCCTTGATAAAACATATCTACCATAACTGCCAACTTGCTCCAATTTCTTTTATAGGCATTTTGAATACAGAAAATTACACACAGGCCTCATTGCTACTGAAATAAAATTTAAACTAATATGCAAGCTGAAATCAATTTCAAGTGTGAATAACTGATGATACAATTTATCTTTTCCTAAGTAAAAAAAAAAAGGCAATGATCCTACACTTCCAATTTGTCAAAAATCTAGCTGGAGTAGGAAAAATGGCAGCACCAACATCAGCAGAGTCGTTCTCAACTTCTTCCACTCTGGGACATCTTTCCTAAGGCTCTTTGTTCCATGGGCTGCCATGGTTCTTGTTCCATAAGGGGCTCCCATGACTCCCTGATAGCAACCACAAAACTTGAGAACAAAAGAAAAATCAGAAAACAAATTCTGTGAAGCTCCTGACTTGGCCCTGAACTTTTTTTGAACATATTAGACTAACCAGGGTTGAGAGAGAAGTCATTTATTTATAATAAACACTTGCACACACACAAAAAAGAAAACCTCAACTCCCTTAACTAACGGTTTCTAAAAATGCTTATTCAAACTGACATATGCATGACAAGTTTCAGCTCAGTAAGATTTAAGGAGGAGGAGTTATACCGCCCAGAAAAATGGTGTTTATGACAGAAATGACAAAGAATCATTCATCATAGGGTTTTTCTATGTGGAGCAGTAATAAAGCCTAAATGAGACTGCACTTCATTAGTAATTTATTTCACAGATCACTATATATACACAAATAGCATAACTCTATTACATTTTTATAGTGCCATTCATTACAGTACTTCACATACTATATCCACATGACAACACAGAAATGCAGCTTTCTCTGGGAAGACAGCAGCAGCCAACTGCAGAACAGCGCACAGGGAGGAAATATTTCAGAGCCAGAAGAGCCTGAGAATTCTCAGGCAAAACAAGAAAAGGACAACATAAAACAATGAAACTGAACCCTCAGAGATGGGCAGCAAACTCAAAGAATAGTTTTACACCATTTTTGCTTGTCTGATGCCCCATTTGATTTAGCCAGTATAAATAAAGGAGGAAGACTGAATACCCTTGCCTTGTCCAGTTGGAGTGACCATCACTAGAGACTCCCACCAGAGCTCCCTGGCTGGAATTCTCTCTCCCTCTCACTTGATCCTTGAGCACTACACTGGTGTTTTCCACTTGCCACAGGAAGGAAAAGAATATCAGTTCAATTGCTTTCATCAGTCCATATCTGGGATGCTACTCTTTAGGCATAGCAAAGGACATATGCTCAGTTATCAAGAAAAGGGATGCAATTCTTTCTTGAAAAGACCTCCACAAAGTGAGGATTCGGGGCTATTTCCCTCCCCACCAGAAAACAATCCTCAAACTGCCACATTTAGAGGCCAAACATTTCCATTAATCTTCCAGAGATGGATGGAGACTCCTGCCTTCCAAATGCACGTTAAAACATGGTATGCTACACAAACCCGCAGAACACTGTGAGAAGACAATAGACAAGAAGGACACTTGTAAATGTCTCATGACAACTGCTTTTTTGTGACTAGTTCACTTGCAAAGTAACAGAGTAGGGCCTTTGAAATAACACCTGGAACGTATGCATTATGTGAATGATTTTTGAAATAAAAATTAAAAAGAAATGCATTGCTTTTAACTGGTGAGGTATGATTAAACTCAACAAATATTCTTGTTTTTCTGGCCAAAACCTCTGCTGTATGAACCCTGATAAGAAGGTAAATGGCTTGTCAGTTCTAGAGCCTCCATTTAGAAAAATAAATTTTAAAGTAAGAAACTTCTAAATTAAGGCCCCTGTACTTGAAATGTGATTCATGAACAGTGGGATCTTTGATGGTTGGAGAGAAAACATGATTTTACCTAGCAGATTTTTTTCGTATCTCTTCTGGTAAATTAACTAGAAAGAGAAAAAAAAAAAAAATCAAAACTATCAGGAAAATATTTGCTGGGGCACTAAGTTAAAATCTGTTCTACAGCAGGGAAAAAGTTCCTCTTAAAATTTATAAATACTGACTTTGACTGCCTTGCGGGAGCTTGAGATTAAATACATTTACATTGTTTCTCCTGTGGCTCTGGTTTTAATATTCTTTTTCAAATATTCCATTATCAAAGCACATAATTTTAGTCCACAACATACAGTATCTAATTTGATAAGAGGCTGAGTAAATGTACATCAATACAATTTTTCTTTCTATTTTTGTCTCATATTGCACTGCTTTCCCCCGTGTTACTGTGGTAGACACTAACTACTAACAGTTAAAGAAATGAAACCATGGCATTTAACATACTGATTTAAGATGCAGGCTTTAATCAGTCATTTAAGTGACCTGCATTCTCTAGTTATTACATAAAAAGAGGGATACTGACCATCTGTAAAAAATATAATGCCCTATTTGGGTAAGGTAATGTGTCTGATTGAAGTACATGAGTATTCCCCATTGAAATTGGTAAGACTGTTTAAATCCAGAAGTGAGGCAAGTGCCTAAGTGAAATTGTTTTGGGTGCTCTTTGCTATTCTAACTGCTAGACCTGCTGGAAGCACTTTTTTCTTCCTCTAAGAAGCCTGCAACCTGACCAACAAATGCAGGAAGGACCAAACATTGTACGAAACAACATGAAATTGAACTTTTATTTCCACCCTGTTACTCCCCAAACCATTCTCCTTAACAGAACTGATTAACAACCTATATAAGCCTACAGCCATGAGCTCCGAACAAGAACTTCCTTACAAAAGGTGTGAATGAATGGATTCACTGCACTGGAACTGAGCAGATGCATATGTAGGCATGCATAAAAGGTGAGGAAGAGAAAAAACTAACAGAACTAATATTGACCTGGACATTGCTGGCAGAGTGCCCAGGAAGATCACAGATGAAAAGTGACTCAACATAAATAAAGCCTTGAAGATGAGAAGTTTATCTTCAACACCATAGGTAGAAAAGCTAATTAAGAGATTTGGCAAGTTCAGAAGATCTGCTGGCCAGTTTCCATTTAGACAAATCAGAGAGCTGCACAGTTTTCAGAAAGGAAGGATGAAGGAGCTGGTTGTCACTTAGATAAACTTTACAGTCATTCTACATCTGACAGTTTTACCTGAGAAAGTATGGAAATTTTCTTCTTATTGTTTCCTGGAACAATTCCTAAACAATCGAATCAGCCTATGCAAAAACACTGTAAAAATGTCTCATTAAGGAAATAAATATTGCATGATGCTACTTACCTGCCTGTCTACTTCTGGAAGCAAAAGCAGGAGGTATTGTTGAAAATGCTGAGGTAAAGAAGCAAAGGTGTGTTTATTTATTAAAGCCCTCAGGTTAGTGTTCACTAGAATAGATCCTGGTGTTTCTATGTCAATATCCTCAGCTTTGGTCCATTTCAAATGTCCTGGAGTAAATAAACAGAAATAACTTTAAACATAAATAAAGGAAGAGAGTAAAACCAATTCTTTTTAAGTTTTTAGCTTTTATTGTATAATACAGTAAGCTCCAGAGAAATGGTACTCTGAGAAAGGTAACACAGCCTTTTCTAGATGTCTTAACAGCTTCTTTTATATTCCCTGTATTTGTCTCTTGAGCTCTTACAGGATCCATGTTCCAGTCAACATCACAGCTGACATAGTCTTACTTCCAGCTCAAGAGACCAACTCCACTCAGCAGCAGCAGAAAATTTTCCTGTCATGTCATCGACATAATTATAAACATCTATTTCCAACCAAAAGGCTGCTTGACGAGGCTGATGTGAATCAATCATTATGAACAGCTTCCCTTTTGCCATGCTCCGCACCTGCAGTGCACTATGGCCCACATAACTTGTCCCATAGCACCTGCTAAAAACTACCGGTGTGAACAGTGATCATAGAGATGGGAATATTTAATGTGTTAAATTAGCATCTGAAAACATGCATTTTTCAGAATTTTCTTAAGAACCTATGATCTAAAATGACCAACACACAGAAGGCAACAGCAGGAATTATCAGAGGTTCAGAAAACAGGGTCTGTGATGAAAAATACAAACCCGGGAATGAGTAAGATAAAGACTCAGCAGAGGGAAGGGGAAATGGCTGATGCACAGGGGTAAAGAACAATGTCTTCTTACTGTCCACAGTGGATAGCAAAGGTAGCAAGCTTAAACTCTTGCACAGTAAGAAATATTTCTGTTAAAATACTGGGAAAAGAGAGCTTTCAACCACCAAGGACAAGGGACACTGGATTAGATCCATAGGGAGGCATTACAGTCTCCATCAGTGGAAATCTTTAAGCATATGTTAGACAAATACCTGTCAGGAATGACAGGTGTATAACTGATTTTGCCCTACGACTGACGAACAAATTAGATGACCACTGGAGGTGCCATCTGGTCTCATTTTGTTATGATTTCTAGGATAATATTTAAGAGACACTTTTTAAAGCTCCTTAAAGAGCAATTGCTGCTACCTGCTTGAGGCTATATACATACTGCTACAACCCTTTTTTCCTCTCAGTCTTAACATATTATGATACTCAATACAGAAATGGCAGAAGTGGGGAGTCCAAGTGGCTGGAAAAGCTCAAAAGCTTCTAATACCTTCCAGGAAACTCCTCAAGGTTTTAGTCTGTTGAAATATTTCAGAGATGCTGCAAAAGGGGTCTTAACTAAATCATACACAAACTCCAGCAGAATCTCTAAAAAAGCAGTTGAAAAGAATATTCCACTGCTATGAGCAATGATGGCATTTGGCATTCATGCAGCACCTCTCAGCGAGGATTACAACTGACACATTAAGAAGAATAAATATATTTTACAAGTGGGGAATTTGGGCATACTGATTATAAGGAACTTCTCAAATGCTACAGTAACATTAATAAAAATAATGCAATTATGCTTTAAGATTTCTTGGAAGACCTATAGTGGTCTCCCCTGAAAGGCTATAACATCACCCACAAAATGTACAAATGAAAGAAAATGCAGCAGATTTGTAAATTCCTAAAGCTGCTCTTCAGCCACAGCCTCTCACAAACATTCTTGCAATTTCTTTTTACTTTTCAGCAGACAATACTAACTGAATGAAACGAGGATTACTTTGCACTCAGCACAAGATAACCTTTTCCAACACGTATTTCCAACATACTGTATTTCAGTATAGCAAAGTCTCCATTGCAGACAAATGAATGCCCTGTTATAAGTGACAATTGTATGGAAGAAGTGCTCATTTTCATGAATGCATCACAATAAACTGTCCTCACCATCTGTTCCACCCACTAAATATAAAGGCAAAAAGAACACAGTCCCCAAGTGTAACACAAGTAGTATGATGTATCCAAGTTTAATGCCTGTATGTATACTCTTTTTTTTTTAATCAATACAGAAAACACATCCCCATCTTCTGAGTGACTCCAAATTGGAGTAACATTTTCCCCAGCTAATGCTTCATATCGTTAGGAAAGACATACATGTAGAGATGATCCAGACTAAAACAAGATGTATGACTGCAAAGTCAGTAACATCCTTCAGTAGCAGATATTTTAATAGTGTGAAAAGCCCAAGACAGTATCAGAAAATCCAAGTTAATTCTGTGTGCCTGGGTCACACATTTTCTGATTTATTTGACCTGCTACCGCTTACAGGCTACTATGGAGGTTTTATCAACCTGTGGAAGAAGTATGTATATTATTCCTTGGGTGATAGGCCAGTAGCTCACTGTGGATGCCCAGCACAGCCATACTTTAAAAAAACAAAATCTGTTCAGAAGAACAACAAATTTGCTCTCCTGCACCCTTCCTATGGCTAGTTTAGGACCTTTACTGCAGGTCTCAAGTTTGTAATCAGATTTAGCGAAGTATTTGGGAGTAGCATGGGAAGTAGTATTTCTGCAGAATACAACAAGAGTATGCCACTACTGCATAGCTAACTGTAACTCTGAGAGGAATTTATGACAAAACATATGCCAATGTTTTTTATATTGTTTCCCACAGAGAAAGACATTTTGAATCCTTATATAGCTGCTACCAGAGTTTGGGGGGATCACTGCCCAGGTCAGAAATGGCACCTGGAAGATGAGAGAGAAACTCAAGCTTACAGCCTTGGAAAAGACTAGTCTCCAACATAGAGAATTAACTATGAAAAGGATGGGACTACCATGGTTCTACATCAAAGTATGAAAATAAAAATAGGAAAAGGATAGAAATCACACAATCAGCAGAATCAGTTAACTAAAAGGGGAAAAAGTCATCATATTTAATGGGAAAATCTACCAAACACAACATGTAGTGAATGTTGGGCAGATCAGCAGCGTTTCAGACAACCAAACAATGTCTGGAACTGAATCATGCACTATATAGGACACTGGACCTATTCTCAAAGATGCTCAACAACTGTTCTATCAGTATCCCAAGAAATATTATGTCATAAGAGAAACATTTCAGCAGGTACAAGAACAGAAACCCTTAAACCTTACACAAAGTTCCCTGCATTCCAAGTGTGGTGTCCCAAAAGGCCAAAGGATTTTTTCTGAAATCCACAAAAAATCTAATTAATTCACTCTACATTTGGTATCACCGGCCAACAGTTGATGAAATAGCTGGGGATGGGGCGGAACATATACATCAAATTATGTATCTCAGTCTTAAATGTAGAGAAAATTTCAGGAATTCATCTAAAAATGAACTTATCTTTGTATAGCAAAAGTTGTAATACTGAAGGAGTATTTTCAGTTTTGAATAATGCCATTTGATCAACACAGAGAACTAGCTATCCATCTGAGACTGATGAATAATCTGCAGAAAGATCATATATGAAACCAAAGTACACTTTCATGGGAGTCTGTGATACAATAAGGCTTGCAGGAAACAGTTCACTGGGAACTGGCAACAGCATATTTAACAACCAACCTATGATACTTAGGAAATGAAGTACCTTCAAGCTATATTACAGAATCATTGTATATAAAAATAGGACTAGGCTGGATCATTAATAAAGAACAATCTTACCACCACAAAGACAGACATTAAGTAATTTTTAGGATGATCCAGCCACTACAAAAAGCTTGTTTGCTAACTTTTCCAATATGACCACATTGCAAAGTATTTCTCTAAATGATTCAGCAGTCTGCTGAATGCAAAAAGTCCTTTGTAAACATAAAGAAACAGTTATGTAATTATTCTACTTTACTTTAGCTGAGACAAGAGTCTTAGTGAACACTACATTTTCTGCTCCTTAGGGAACATTTCCAATTATATTTCATGCAGAGCAGGAAAATCTGCCTATCACATGGAGCTACTGAGAATTTACTCTTAGCATCTCTTCAGAGAAAATTCTTCATTAATTACAGATCATCATCCATGAATCTTGCTAAAAAACACATAAAATAAAACCAGAAACTACATCTACCACCTCAAGAGATGTTGCTTCAAAATAATTAAGGATCCAACTGAAGAAACAAATCAACCAAAGAAAGGGAATCAACCAAAGATGGTATGTCAAATCTCTATATGACATGGAATAATGCAAATGATGAAAAGAGGGTTAACTTCTAATAGGGCAGGTATGTAAGCAAATATGCTATTATCTTTGGGAATAAATGCATATCAGACTGCAAGCAAATTTACCAGGAATAAAGAATATTTGCTACATGCCTCCCCCATCCCCCAAAAATCATAATGCAGCAATCACAAGCTAATTTCTAAATGACCTTTCTGCCTGCAGTTGCTTAGGTCTGTCAAACTTTAAAAAGCAACTACGGAAAAGCATTCTGGGGGAAAATAAAATTGCCCATGGATTTTCCAGGTAGCCAGAAAGATGCCTTCTTGAGAAAGGGACAGCTGCTGAGTTTGAAAAAGGGACAGATAAACCAGAAAAATAAAACTTTTGAAGAGAACACAGAGTTTAGAAAAATGTCAGTATTACAATAACAAGAAAGATACTTATTTTACTCCTACTCACCTAAACCAGATTTTTTTAACCTCTTTAAGTGCTGGCTTGTTTGTTTTCCAGTTGGAGACTTTTGCCCATGTTTCATCTCTTTATCAGAACCATCTGCTTCACCATTTTTAGATTCAGATCCTTAGGAAAAAATAAAACCCCCCAAACATGATACTGATGCACTTGTACCAACAATCCCCCAGCTCCCCCTACACTGTAAACAAACAAAAAAAAAAAATAGGATTTTAAAAAAAATTACATCTACTTGCTGAAAGGCGATACACCTTTCTGGTCACAATATGATTCCTCATCATCAGAGGAAATGGAAGTAAAAGCTCAATAAATCAATTAAGTGCTGAAAACTAAAGTTTACTGAGCACTGCATTCAATAAAAATGTTCATTAATCTAATAAAAATAACGTTTTCCTATAATGCCCAGGAGGTATCTTTAAAAATATTTTCACCTCAAGTTATGGGGCAGTAAAGCAATCTAAAGGCGAGAAAAGATCATTTCTTTGTGAAGAAACATTTATAAAAGAGATATGCCTGGAAATACAATTGTCCATTTGTGTTAAACATAGACATAGAAATATCTTAAAATGAAGCAACTTAACCACCAGAACTAAAGGTCAAGGTTATGCTGCAGTGATAAGCATGGTACCAGAAGAAGAAAAGCTAACAAAAGGATCCGAGTATTGCAGTGCAGAATTGAGACACAAATTCACATTCACAGAGAAGCTTGCCTCCCCCCCCAGCTCCCCTTTTTATGGCATTGAAAACCAGCATGTGGTCCTCCATTAGAGTTCCAGAGCCAAACAAAATGTTACTTTGCATTCCTTTAAGGCTGCTGCTATTACCAATTGTCATTTTACCGTGTGCCTTCAGCTCTTTATTAAAGAAAAATCTCCATCCTTGAGACACCAGATTTCATAAGGAAATAAAGATGTTAAACAAAGCCACCAAGTGGAAATATTATTTCAGCAGTTCGAAATTCTGTATGCTACACAGCTGATTCAGAGGAAGGCTCTGTGACTAGAGCTGATCTTGCAAATGGTCCTTTAGCTATTTACCTGAAGGTGAATCCGACTGCTCATCAGACACCTTTAATGGTGTCAAAACAACACGAGGAACAGTCTTGTTTACCATCATTGAGACTCCATTTCTTCTTTTCTGCTGTTGTCTTAAAGCCTACAAAAACGATAACAAAACATAAAAATGTAACAAAAAATAATGCTTATAAGTGAATTACACGAGACATTTCTCTACCATTAAACTGAATCTCTTAAAATAAGCATAATTTACATAGCTACTGACTTGCCAGACTTCACACTCGTCCCCTTTATGTCATTTTCCTTTAAAATATAAAATCAGGCTTTTGGTTATAAAGAGAAAGAAGAGGCACCTTAGATCATTTTCCAATACAGTTTTGACAACAAAGAAGCACGTAACTGTTTGCTCTACCTTAACAGCACAACATGATAACCCATGGAATGTGAAACTAAGACTTCCAAGTAAAAAAAATGTAAAATAAATGTTTCAAAACCAGAATAAAAATATATATGTCTGCACATCTCTCGCAGGTGCATCCTCTCCAGTATACTGCTCAGTCAATCAAGTTAACACAGAGTGTCATCAGTATGTACAGCATGTAAGGACTACAGTATTGATGCACTCACTCAGCCGTGAGTAGTGCTGCACAAAATCACTGAACATGGCAGGAATCATTTATTTTTGTGAAGGGAATCAGTCCTAATCTTGGAAACCTTGCAGCACTTGGCTTCTGTCTGCTCGACTTTGGGCATTAACCTTCAGAACACGAACATGATGGTGTTCTGGCAAATCTGGGGAAAAATGATACAAGCATAAATCTCTACAAATGGGAGTGCTTTGTGTTTCATAAATGGATCGAATACAGGGTTGATAATGCAATACAAAATATTTAAAGATTAGAAATAGAAAATACCTGTCAGACTGTTTTATATGGAAAATGATATCTGATTCAAAAGATCTTAAAACATACAAATATGAATACTTGCCAATTAATACATTTGCAAGCATTAGAATTCGGGAATTAATCAGAATGGGCTGGGCTTAATACCGATCTCTCCTATCCTCCTGTCTATTTTTCTCCAATCTAACTGTGCACTCTCTTTTTATAACTGTGATTTGTGTTATGAACTTGGGAGGGATTTATTAAAGTAATACTATATCAACAAGGAACATATTTGATATGAATTATCCCTGTAGGTTTATGAGCATGAATGACTGATGCCTTATAGGGTTTAAGTCTGTAACTCCAATTAATCTGTAATAACTTTCCAAAATGTTCACATAGCTAAATTAAAAAAAAAAAAAAACAAACCAAAAACCTCGGGGAAAAAAAAAAAGAAATCGATATCACTCTATTCCTCTAAATAACACACTACAGAACATAAAATACACCAAGCCACACAAAAGCTATTTCATCGATTAACCCCTTTTATAGTACACTTCTTAAAAGACACATAAGCACTGTGCAATAAAAAGCAAATTAGAACACTTGAAATCAAACAAAGAGAGAAAGCTGGTCAGATCTGCACTGAACTAAAGCAGCAAGCAGAAAGCTATGAAGAACAGCCTATACTGCACACATTTTTGACACAGGAAATTCATACTGGTATTGAGTAAGCCACAGCCAGACTTGTGGACAGAAAATTCCAAAATGTGAACATTTCTCAAAAATTCCCCCAAATTCCAAAAATGACCCTCAGGGCACAGTCCTGCCAAGCTAAGAGTCAAACCAGGTGATCCTTATTTGATAGTAATACCACTGAGACAGTAACAAATAGTCCCCTAAAAATCAACTGAAAAGACAGCCAACTTCTGTGCTAACAGCCTACCAATATAACCACTACCCAAACTTTGTACTGCTGTGCCTGATTTGCCTGATGAAGAGCAAAGAGAAGAAATATCCATCCTCAGTGTCCTTCTCCCTAGACAAATGAGTGAGAGCCCAAACGATGTCCCCGTGTTCTCCTCCAGCCTCCTCCTGTCCTTTCAAGGCAATTTCCACCTCTACCAGGGACCATAGCCCTGTTGCCAGCGTCCACAAGGAAATACCATTCTAATGATTTATGTAGCCATTGTGACAAAGGTAGATTCTCTGTAAAGCCTCACAGTTGATTTTCAATGCTTTAGACTGAACTCCCACGAATGAGAGCAAGTAAGCAGCAGTGTATCCTCCATCAAGGACAGGCAGTCAGCATGCATACACCTTAGGTGACACATGCGCTGCGCATGAGAGGGCAGCGGTACCCAGGCTCTGTCAGGTGCACCACTTACCTTCTTTTGTGTTACAGGAAGGCCACTTGCGGACCTTAAGCACGCATTTATGCAACCGATCTGGCACTTCCAAGAAGCACAGGCCACTCCATGCTCACAGAGCACTAATGCAAGACAGCACGGCTCATCCCAGCACTCCCTGGCCGCTCAGAGCCACAAGAGCGGGGAACACAGCTGGGAGCAGGCAGATGATGCTACCAGAACTATTTACTTTCAGGCATAGCCCACTTCTGACCTACAGGCTAAGCACCTGAACACGTGAGGATCAAGCACAAAACTTAAAGACACTGTTTCCCTTTGACACACATTTGCTTTTCAGGGTTTCTTTTTCCCAAACATTCATTGTTTAACTGCCAGTCCCTCCCCCAGCTCCTCCAGTTTCACAACACAAGGAACCGATCACACAGGGCCCATAGTTAAGTTTGGAAATCAGTCTGTATGGGATAACTCAAGCTGACAGTAAAGCTACACACATGTGGACACCTGAAAGACAGGTTGTAGAATGGAAAAAAAAAATTAAAACCACGTGGACATCAAAATCTAAATCAAAGTTTTAACACAAAGTGCCAATGAACTACACTGTGCCCATAGGACAGACAAATAATCTTCCCTATGCCCCTCTACCTTTTCAATTTGTCAAAGGAAAGATATGAGGCAGGGGAGGAGGGTACAAAAATATCAAGTAAATAATCTAACATTTGATTTGCAGGGTAAAGAGATAGCTGAGATTTTGCTCAGTCATCCTGTTTAGTGGAACACATTATTACCAGCTAATCAGAACAATTTTGTGTTAAATTCTCCTTTGAATTTACAGCTGCAGGATCTGAAATTTTGGATGGACAAGTCTTTGCAAAACAACACTAGGAGCAACAAAGCAGAGGGAGAAATTGCCGACTGACACCTAGTTACTAGTAAAGCCAAACACCAGAAGGAGTCAAGTATAAACCAAGGACACTCTGTGCAGTCTCTGCTGAGGACGAATATGTAACTTCTCTACACTTAGCCTGAGGGATATTAATTTTAGGATACAAGACTACTGTAGGATAAGACAAGAATCTTGTATCCCAAGATTAATTCTACTTAGCTGGGAAGTCAATGGGATTACTCAAAGTGAAACATACACCAAACACTTTGCTATACTGAGCTTTTCGTGCGCCAAGCTAATTTAGTGCCTTCCTAGTCACCAGGACCAAATAAATCTGTAGTTTTGGCTCTTCTGGTGAAGGGAATAAACACAAAGTAGATGAGTCAAATTTGTAACTCTCACTGAAGAAAATGAGAAATTTTACAACTTACTAAAAAAACAAATGGTTCCAGATCTCACTGTAGGTACAGAAACAGTAACTAACACAAACTACATTGGCATCTTTTACCGACACAGCCTTTTGCATCTCATTTGTATTTAGAGATCTATTATCTCCTAGCTGGGCTTCCTACAGATCTGCAAGAAAGAGCTGATGATTCTAACAAATGATAAGGTGTCATTTTTACTATGGAAAGTAAGAGAGAAACATATATAGCACATACGATAGCTTACATAAAGTACATTTTTCTTTAATGAGACTCTATATTTACATTTCAAATGTATTCAACCACTTTGTGCTAAATGCTTGAGTTAAAAAAAGCTGCAAGTTGTAAATTCCTAGAACTGATCACTGTTGGAAGTATTCTGTAAAACATTACTACCATCCTATCTGTACAGCACATAAATAAAAAAGGAGAGAAAGAAAACGAAAGTTCATGAGGTATAAAAGTTAAACAGTAAAAGCTCTCTTAAAATCACCACCAAAATATAGTACTTACATCCAGCCTTTCACAAGCAGATTTGCAAAGGACATCTGTGAATCTCTCGCACATAATGAGTATGGAGAATTCCCAATATTCCCATTCATAAAAATGAACCTGTGACCATCTGTTGAACAACACTGCCATGGTCATTATACAGGGCTTGGCATAATTAATTTGTTTAATGAAATTATTTTTATTGCTAAAATCTTTAAGTAACCTATCAATCCATTTTCATCCAAAGAACTCAAAATAAAATAAAAAGATGAGTATTAAGAAAACACAAACTCTGAAGATAGATGACAAAAGAAAAGCACCATGCATTTAACAGTGACCTTCTAATTGCAAGCAGTTTTTCATAAAGAGGTGACAAGAGCAAGTCTCCTCTTTTTTGGGGAGTTTATGCCCCTGCTGGAGTATAGCAGTGTGTCGGAGGTTTCACGAATGCCATTATCTGTTCTTAAGAATAATCATTTCATATTTAGTTGATCTTAACACAGGAAAGACTTCTTCAGCCATGGGACAAAATGGTTGACTCTCTTCAGTAAAAACTAATAAAATCTTCTTTGAAGTAGGAATGAAAGGAAACAATATAAACTAAAAGGTAACTGGAGAGAGGGGAAAAATACATCCCCAAAAGAGCACCAGAAGCAAAATGTCAACCTCTATGCTCTGATTTTACTGCTGCTAGGGATATTTTTTTTTTCCTTTCCCACATCTTTTCAACTCAGAATGAAAAAATGCAGCATACGTATAAACCATTAATGCAGAAAACCACTTTCGTTTGAGCTTAAATGCATGACATGCTGAGAATGTTAAAAATTAAGTTATTAACAACAAAGATATGTAACACTTCGTTGCATTAAGCAACATCGTCCCAGATTTCTATTTGTTCCATAAATGTCAAGTCTACATGCTGAAACTCATATCATGAAACATAACCTTTGAAATTTCACACATTACAGATCAGAAATGTAAAGCTACGGAATTCTTCCGTTCTGCCATGTGAAAAACACAAGCTATGATACACTGAGAAAAGTCTATTGCACAAAATAACAGCTCTACATCATGGTCATGGTTCCCAAATTGGCAAAGATGAAACAGATTTATAGTTTATCACTGATTCACTTAACACCACCATAAAATTCAGTCTTTGTCCTCTCTCTTACCCTCATTTTGTTAGTAAAATTAGGACAGCCTTTAATTCCCATGTCTCTATTAAATTAAAATTTCTCAGTGGCAACTGGTTTCATGGATACACAGAACAGTTAAAAAAAAAAACCCAGCAAGCACCACAAATCATGAAGAATAAACACATTATTATTTTCAGGATGCCACTATTTCTTACATTAAACATACATTAAAAGTACTCAGTTACAAGCATGCAAACATAAGATGAAAACAACAATAAAGATGTCTTACAGAAACAGCTACAAAGTGCCATTTCCAAAGCATAGAGCAAATTAATTTACTTCCAACCAGACTTGGACACCAAACATAACAGTATTGGTGCCAAGTGTACACAACTGATCATTTGGAGATGAAGAGTAGTGGTAGAACACCAGGCTGGAAGTTTGGAGACCTAGGCTTTATTTTCAAACTCTGCTAATAACTTCTCGAATAAGCATCTATTCTTGTACCATGCCATCCTCCTACCCTGTGACACTTACATCTGTATTTGGAACAATAATAATTTCTTGCTGTGTATTTGTTCTTTATGTCCCAGTAGTGGTCAGGGTCTTTCTGTACAACTACATTGACAACTGAACATTTATCTGTATGTTAACCAACATTACTCTCCCCTTAATTGGTTTAGTGGTGGACTTGGTAGTGTTAGGTTAATGGCTGGACTGGATGATCTTAAAGGTCTTTTCCAACCTAAACGATTCTGTAATTCTATGATTCTAAAGTGCTTGGACATTCCTGGTGCAGAGACAGAGAGATGTGTGTATTTATGTGCATGTCTGTACACCTGCAAGCCAGCACTATCTTCTACAGGATTACAATAATGCACTCACAGCTACAGTTGCTGCAGATCATGATAGACTGCAAAGTAAGCATTTTTGTTGCTTTCCCAACTACAGAAACAAGAGGAGGACAAAAAAACATGTGATGTGTTCGACATCTGTTCTGACTTGCATGTGAATGGGAATGATGATGGCATATGCATCGACTCAGTGGCACTTTCTTCCAAAGAGAATAGTGTTCGGGTTTTTTTAAATTGTTTCTGTAGTATTAAACTAATAATACCTATCACCTGAAAAGTGCTTTATGAGGAAAGCTGTTTCTTGGCACAACAAAGTAGATATAGGTAAGGAAACAGTTTGTAGAAAGTAGTTTAAAGCCAAACTAAAATAAGGATAGCAATGTCAATACAAGATCTTAAAACAGTAATCAACATTTCCCATTAGGTCAAACTTGCAAACATACTCTGCACAGGGTCCAAAGCATACACTGGAGGCTTCAGGGGTAGACTACCATTCTCCAGATAAAAAATCTTGTCATATTACCTCTCAGAGAAACAGGTGCACCAATGTACATTGCACCAATGTAAGCAGTTACAGTGTAATGCCTTTCTGCCAGACATCCTGTTTCAGCCTGGGTTCTGCCACATGTCCACACACCCTGAGCACACAGCCTTCTGGGGACCTACCCAACAGCTCCTGGAACAGCATTTGTAGATAACTGTTTGTCAGCATTTTGTAGGAGGCTTCCTAGAGCTCTGAGGAGTTGTGAGCTGTTCCAACTCCTGTCTTTCCCTGAAAAGGCCAGCCATTTCTAGGATGCACTTCAAAATCAAGGCATGATTAATTTTCACCTGGGTATAATTCCATGTTTTAAACTATTCAAATCAAAAGCTTCTCTTTTTATATGGCCCAGAAGAAGATATTCACTTAGACCCCCACTGCCACTATATAGAAATATCATGTAACATCATTGGAAAAGCTTGACTGGGACTCTCATCTCCAGTGATGATATTTGTCATTAATACAGTAGCAATGACCAATCCATCTTAAATAGTTCCCCAGGTTACCTGAAGAAAAACATTATCAGACAAATGCAATGCTTAGAACTAGGCCTTAGAACTGTCATCAGCTTGATTGTCTGAGACTTGGGACAAGCAACTGCATCTACAGAAGAGAACAAAGAGAGCGCTTTCAACCTACATATGGGAAGGAGATTCCACTACATAGCAGTGGTAGATTTAACCAAAGGTAACGTTCATGTCAGGACATATTTTAAGTGAGGGACACTGTCCTACAGTGAAGTAGAGGGGCAACACGGTACTGTTCAACACGGTACTGTTCTAAAGTTGCTTTAAAATTCTTCTTAGTTATTTCTCAGAGTAAGAAATTCTGGAAAATACATTTATTAAAAAAGAAAACATGCAGGAGTGCTGCAAAAAGCGTGCTACACAAACAACCTCAGAGGAAAAACAAACAAGCAGAATGTCCCAGCAACTGGAAGCTAGTTATTAAAAAGCGGTACAAAAAGAATACAGGGATTGTGTGGATTCCTGTCCCTTTCTTTCCATCATAGGTAAGGGCTGAGGACCATGGGGATGACCCAGAAGAAAGTCTCATAAACACTGTCTTGCGTCTTACCAAAGCACTTTGTTGAGCAGCCGGTACATGCTGCCCATGCATAGGGACCTTTAGAGGGACATACCGTGCAGCCTGCCTTCGGGCAATGCATGTACTCCCTGAAGAGCTCCTGCTGGAACTCTTGCTCTTCCAGCTTCTTTTCCCCATTATGCAGTCTCCCTGCCATAGTTTCTCTGTCCTCTTCCCTAGACTTGTCTTGGCAATCAGAAACTCAGTTTAGTTTATCATCTTCGAACTTCCATTTTCCTGAATGCATTTTGTAAATTCCTCTGTCCCTTCCCATGTCTCTCTAGAAGTCAAAAAGCAACATGTTTTCCTTGTTTTCCATTTGTTGACAGGAAAATTGTCAAGAATCACCACTTATGTTGCCAGACATCTGATCAAATGCTTCAGCTAGGGAGCCAGAATTCTCCAACTGTGGCCTTGGTAAATTTGTAGCATCTGAAATGAAACATAGGAAAATGGTTAAGAGAGACACTGAGAAACTGCAGCAAACTTTCTATACCGAGGAATTCAGTACAAAAAATACCTCTCAGTTCACAGTTGATTTTCAGAGCCTTTCAGGAAGACACCCTGTCCTCAAATTCTAAGTGATAAGGTCATAATCATAATGATCTCCTCTGTCACCTTTGTTTCTTTGGGGGCGAGGAAGGGAAAGGAGGGCAGGCAAATGTATCAGGCTTGTATCAGAACGTGTGAGTGAGTAATTGCTCAAATGAGTCAAAGGATAGACACCACAGACAGACTCGTACTGGATTACTTTCTACGGACAGTAAAATGCTTCAAGATAACCTGCATCTGACTGTAGTCAAGGAAGGAAGTCCTGACGGAATGACTGTGGAGGGAGCAAGACTGGTGAGTTTGCTCTTGTTCTTCTCTCAAAGCAAGATAAGCAGTGTGCCTGAGCTGAAGACAGGAAAGCAAATCCACACCAGCATCAAGGGAGATCAGGATTCTACCGTCAGTGCCAACCTAGGCACTTGGACACCTGCGTCCTTAAAAAACAAACAAACAACGAAATCTTGATAAACTAGTCCTGTGATTTTGGGTAAATCAGGGCTAAATTACATTGTTCACCATTCTGCTCTGAAATTTAGTCTCTTGTTGCTTCAGGTTGTAGGCTGGTTTCTAATAATAACTACAGTTGCGCCAGAAAAGTCAGCCTGAAATGTTATTTCGAGCTGTACAGGTCTAACATCCTATAATTCAGAAGCAACACATGAGCCAAACCGTAAGTTCCCCATAGCTCTCTTACTGCTTGGGGCCTGACAGCATCCACTCAAAAAAAAGGGGCGTGGAGTTGCCACTTCTAGTATAAGAACAAATCATATGGATGGGTGCCTTCCTTCTCCATAAAACACTGCATCTACCCATGTTATGAATAAAATAGTGGCACATACATGAACCCAGCCACCAAGCATGCAGACAAAGCCCAAAGTTAAGAAAAACAAAACAAACCACGGCAGTAACATACCTTGTGTAGATTCCCTTATTTCCTGAGCTTCTCTCCTCCCAAACCCACTTGGCTGCTGTCTCTGGAGTTTCTGTCTCTACAAAGAGATCTGGATGCCCAGCACAGTCTCAGACATGTCCTAGTCTGTATTCAGATCCTGAGTCTGAATGGAGTATCCTTCTCTTCTCCCAACAGAAAATTTATGGGTACCCTTCTTGGTGCTGATTCCAAAGTGCCAAAAGTGAGGCAGGATTTTCTTCCATGTCTGGGAGGTCTACTATCATCCCAGACATCGTTATAGTGCATCTTCAAGTTCTTTATCCTCTCTTGGTACTGCCCCAGGAAACAACTGGTACACTGATGGACAAGGTGCTCTTATACTTGGCTATCAGAGTCCAACAGACACTAATACCACCTCAATGTCCTGGATATTCACACATGCTCAGTGTTACCTACATGAGGCCAGTTTGCAGGTATGATCGTTTCTTCTGAGAAATGTTCCAAGAACATCTTGATAGATACAGACAAATCTGTACATAGCGAAGACTTCCAAAAAAAGTATCACCTCAAGTCAATGGAACAGAAACTGGACCAGAGAGGAGCATGGTAGATACTATGCCATGACTTGATGTCCGTGCTTGAGTTAGCCTTGACCAGAGCAAGAATAATTCACACAGTAGTGTGACTGTGTACCACTGCTAGCAGATGCAGATGTAGTTCAGTACTTTCCCAGGAAGAGGTCCTTACATGGGTCTGCATGCCAAAACTCTCGAGTGTGAAAATGATGTAAATCAGTATGGAACTGATCAGTACTGATAGGAAATCAGTGTGTGACAGCATGCCATAAACCTTCTTTTCAAAGGTACTAGATCAGCAACAGCTAAGCACACATACCCAAGCACTTCCAACAACAAAAGGGAAACAGAAATCTGTAAAAACTGCCATCAGAAGCCAAGCATAAAAGGCAGCTCTACAACATAGACTCTTTTGTCTAAACCCTCATGAATGGGAACTATTTTATTGGACATTACACTCAGATACTATACAAGAGCAACACTGAAACTCCCTCAAAAATGAAAAAGAAGCATGAAACACACTCAGTGGTAAAACGCTCAAAACCTTTCTCCTAACAAGGACACTATGGAAGGCGGTGAAGCTAGAAAGTTTCCAGACCAAAATGGCAGCCCAGCTTTTGAAAGGTGAGGAGATAAGGTCTGAACTGTGACTCAGGCCTTGTGAGAGTCCACTGCAACTGCAAACCTCCTTAGTCCCTGCAAAATACCCCAGATCCACTTCTACCTGAGAGAAATCAAGACCAAGAAACAGGGCTCAGAAAATGCCCTTTCCTCCAAGCTCCTAGCATAGCCCAAGAAACACACTGTTGTGACTCATTTGATTTGTGAGAACATCCTAAAATGCAGGCTGTTACAAGGAAACATGAGATTGCTCTCTGCAATCTAAACTCAGGAATATACCTCTAGAATTTATTAAAAATCAAATCACATGTAAATCCAGCATATAATACTTTAAAGAGAATTACATATGACTAGAGTGGTTAATAAGTAGATAAACAGTGGAGAAAATCTTCTAATTCTAGCTCAGATCTTCAAGCAGTACTCCACATTATCAATTTGCCTCTCACTTCAATGTTAATGGATTACAAAACAAATACACACAAGATCAAGTTAAAGTGAAGAACCCACTGTTTTTAAATAAATTGAGTAGGAAACTGTTTGAAAGGCTATCTTGTAGGTTTTCATTCTGTGAAGACAGTTTAGTAATAGAAAAAAAGCAATAGCTAGGGAAGACCCCATTACAACATATATACAGTATATATATATTTATATAGTATAAGCACTTGCTGAAAGCATGATGATGGCTCATCTTCTGTTACTTTAGCATGGAACCAAAAAGAGTATCAGTTGGAGAAGCGTTGCATACAACTGTCTAAAGTTTCTTGTGCATTCAAAGGTACTACAGGTTCTTCTTTGTACAAATTTTATGTATTATGTATCCATAAAAGCAATAGAAAGATTGGAAAGTGAAAGAATAAATTTACACCAGCAATTTTATAAATAAAATCACTGCTAAAGTTTATTCACCTCTGCTACAGTATCAAATGAAATCAAATCTGCAGCGTGTATATGGCAGTAGCCAACACCTGAAACTTCAGAGAAAACAAAGCAAAACTCCTCTACTATTCCACAATACAAACGTCCATTTGTCTAATACTGTACATAGAGAAAACATTTCACTGATAGCTGTAATAATACTTTCATACTCTGAAGTACAGGATCTAATTACCATCAACTTAATTAAAACTAATTTCTTCTTATTGATTACTTAACTTTCTGACGTTGCTCTAACCCTACTGCCTTAGGGAATGTTTTCAAAGGTTTCCACCGATGTTATGACTTTTTATGTTAATTAAGCTATTCTGATTAGTTTGCCCTTTTGAAAGTTATTCTCAATGCTATACATCTGCAAAGTGGCAAATGGTAGAGTTTAAACAGTTATACAAGTTCAATCATTTGTGGCTTTGCTCTTTTTTCCCCTTCCTTTCCCTTTGCCCACTCCCTCCACCCCTAAGAAAGCTCATGTATTGCAAAAGATCTGTATAGAAGAGTTTCCAAAATGTGTGTCTTTTTCACAACTATCCATACAGTTAGTGAGCTGCTTTGTTCCCACTGCTCAATTTTCCTGACCAAACAGATGTGAGACCCCAATCTAACAATCCTTTTCAGTCCTCAAAGACTCTAAGTACAAGATAACCTTACGTGAATGACTAAGTTCTATTAATTTTAGTGGATTTAAACTCAAACCGCATGAAAAACTAAGCAGAAATACTTAAGTGTTTCAAGCAGATGTGGACAGGCTTTGCTTAACTTAAGCCGAAATCAACAACTTGGCAATAAACTACCCCACGAAATACTAGACCTCTGTTACCCATAACTAAGAGAGCAGTTATGAGAAAAATTAAAACAACATCATCTCCTTATGCTAATACTTTAGAAAAGTTGTATTTCATTTTTTATAGTCTTTACAAGACTAAAACAATTCCTACATACTCAAAATTGAGAGGAGAGAATGATATTTTTTTTTGAATTATAATTTTTTAGTTTTTCTTTTTCATTTGCCTGGCTGCAAGCTGAACTAATTTGGCAGCGCTCGAAAATAATTTGCACATTCTTATGCTTTCAATTAATATCTAACTTTCAATAATCAGCTAGTTTTGCCAAAGTCTACTACTTATCATGCAACCTAAATCATCCAAATCGTAAGTTATTCAAAAACCAAAAACTACCCCACTTTTGTACACTGTAGTGTCAAATACAGTATGAAAGAAAAATTACTTAATGGACCATAAAGAAAAACTGAACAGCAAGTATACCCAGATTCTTACTTATCTGCAGAACTTCTTTCAAAATCTTTTATTTTAAGCCTCACATAAAACTTCCAACACAAACGCTTACATAGGAAAAGCGGGGATGTGATAATGTAAACAATTCTGCTTACTTGAAAAGCACTTTAAACCCCATCAAACTCACAATAAATAGCCGGACTGCACCACTGGTAAAAAAAAAAAAAAAAAAGAAGAAGAAAAAAACCCCAGCAATACACCACTAAACAGAGCACTAAAAATCCTCAGAAATGCCTTGAAATTCTGTTGAGATCTTAACTCATATAAGACTGACACACATGCTAAAGGGAAGCCAATTGATTATCAGTCAATACAAGCTTACCTGCTTAAGTGCTTTCTTTGTGTGCTGCTGGAAGGAAGATACTAGCTTGCTTTGCACTGGTGCATTAGTAAGGCTCGAATCACGATTGGAAGACATTTCTTCAGATGTCTGCTTTGGGCAAACTTTATAAAAAGAGAAAGAAAGAATCAGAATACTGTTATGGGGGTTATCTTCCCTATATCTTGCAAAGTCCTGAGGACAGGAAAAAAAAGGCAAGTGCTTGGGAAACAAAAAGCTCGCTCTAAGAAATTCAACTAACCTTGAGGTCCAGATGAGCTGAAAATCCAGCCATTCTAAATAAATGCATTGCTTCACAAATATTTGTACCTCATCATACCCTTTCTGTGCAGTTCTGGAAGCCTTGCATATTTTGCCTTTCAGGTCCCGAAAGTAACTGAATTAGTTTAACTATAGTCTTCACACAGAAGCTAGACAAAAATTATCTTCCTCACCAAGACATTTTAATGGATTACTATGTGTCTAAACGTGTATTTATACAAGAGACACTGATGACCCTGTGTTCTAGAAATATTTATAAATATGTAACTTCATGCCAGATTGTAATGGCTTCTTAGGAACCAGACTCATCTATTTCATAAGTACTTCTTGGTAAAGCTAAGAACACATGCTTTCCTGTTTAATGGGTAGACTGGAATATCCTGCAAAGAGGAATGCTGGTCTCTCAGGTAATACACACTGCTACTTGTCAGCCTTCTAAATAACACATGTTTTAATGAACAAATACTACAGTACTTGCACTAAACAGCCTCTTCAATACATGTTGAGTGAGACACAGAAAAAGTCTCCTGGTTAAAAATAAAAGGAAATATGATTATTTAAAAAAAACAGCTTTATTAAACACATATGAAAGCTGTGAAAATAGCTGGAGGATCCTATTAGCCTTGGTAGTCAGCAAGCTTGACTAAAAGGGCTGTAAAAACCTTTCCACTCTTAATGCCTTGCATTACTATTACTCTCACTAGTGTCCTAAGACAGCCCAGCTAAAACAGCATTAGCATGGATCCAGAAATTCAGCAGCTTTTTTTCCATTCTCCTCTGCTGACTCAATTCAAGTCTGTCTTCCAGCTCTGCTCAAAGCTGGTTTGCATGTTGACATACCTTCTTTATAATGCTCTGCAGCTGTATGTGGTTTTCCAAGGTTTGCCATACTTCGCACACCTATCAGAATAGTTTGAAGACACTCAAAGCAGCTGCACAGACACGTGCCAGAAATAATTTTAGCCCAATGTTTCTGTTTGCCTGTGGTTTTCTCCTCCCATCCTTCAGTGAGCAGACACCTGAAGTAGCATTCTAACTCCCTTGCCTTTAGCTATGTTTCATAGAAGAAATACCGTAATGATTTTTTCTTTTTGTTTGTAAGAAAAAAAGATAGAATAGAGACAATTTAGTTATCAATAATTAATGGCCACTGTAAGATGCATGTGATATTAAACATTTGTTTTCACACTGAAAGAAAAAAATAATTAATACCTACCTCACAAACAGAGAATACACTCTGTTTTATGGCATTGGCATTATGGCAAGATAATTTTCATATTAGATTAAAAATTTTCATTAGCAGATAAGACAAATCCTATTTTGTCACAAGATTTATAACTGATATTTGTCACTTTTTTCTCTTATACTTGAAGGATTTGTTGAAATATACAAAGAAGCTGCAACAAAAAAAGGTTCTGAGTTTACAGCATCACTTGGTTTGGATCAACCTTCTCCACATGATGAGCAAAGCTTACTATCAAAAAAGACAACTTAAAGGAGCAGCAAAGTGTCAGCAGAAAACAAACAATAGCTGGTTTATATAATCTAAATCACTGCAATAGCTAAGCTCCTGAGCCAAAGAACACCTACACCAAAATAAAAACCTGACATTTCAAATTACACAGCTTTTGTCTTTTCTTTCAAAGAGAATTTTTTTACTGTTTTCTGGCAGTCTGAGAGTCAAAGAACTGAAGAAAAAAAACAGAAATAATGTGAGCACACAAACCCCAGAGTTAAGGAGAGAATGGAACAAATTTAAAAATGCCTAAAGAATGGAAACTGTTATATACTTAACTGTCCCTCCTAAGAGAGGATACAACATGACCTGTCATAAAAAACCTATTCCTGTTCTCCAGGAGGACTGCAACCCCTATAACCTTCTTGTTCAAGTGGGAAATTCTGATTTTCATTACTCTGATCTAGGACATTGTCCAAGAGGCTCCCCTATTTATTTTGGTGATAAAGTTCATCCTGGAGAGGTTTGGCAACACTAGCTAATGATGCTCTCAACACTACAACCGTTAATGTCAAAGTCGCAATACAGCACAGGAAGAAAAATAAACATAGCTCTATACTGATGTTGAGCTTTCAATCATTTTTCTTTTAACAATAAACCCTGAAATTGTGACAGGGTCTATTAGAGGCCATACTTCTTATTTCTATCATTACTTCAATTTTACATAAAAATATTATCAGTTTATTGGTTTCTTTTGCTTCTGTTTCTTTAAAGCTTTGACAACAAAGTTAAACCAAGGAACAGGGATTGTTCTAATGGGTGAAGCAACTGGAACTGAAAACCACTGAAACAATAAATAGCTTTCCATCCCTGTAATCTCTTCTGCAGGTACAGAAGGAATACCTCACTCTAGGCTGGTTCAGTTTAGTGCAACCCAAGCCTAGTTCCTTCAGAGATTTGAAAACCAAACTTTTTCCTGCAGTCTATGATTAAAGAAATAGATACGTGAGGCTGAAATCCACTGCTTCAAAATTTTAAAATGACACAGTGATTAGAGAAAGTCAACTTCATTTATTAACAACAAATGATGCTTCCTTTCTAAAATATATTTTCTACATTATAAATATTTTCCTTCATATATCTAGTAGCTTAAAATAGTAAGAAGCGATTTTAAATATTGTTTTCCATGTTTTAATTAGATTTCCATTTCCATTTAAAACCAGCTGGATACGAATCATGGCTATAAACCTAACCATCTAGTAAATAAGAGATGTCATTGCCTATTTTCCAAAAGTAGAAGATATAAACATTAAAAATCTAAATACATTACGTTAATTTATATAATTGCTTAATAACTTACACAGTCTATTCACTTTATTAGCAAAAAATAATACTAAAATTGATATACAGGCTTTATTTAGAAGATAATCAAGATATGGTTTACAAAGCAATATGAATTGACTTTTCTGTAGGAAATGAAATACAAATATGAGACAATGAATAAATTTATTCTTTTAAACATGTTCTGCTACTTGATGATTTAAACCAATCTGTGCCAAAATCTCACTACACTACAATGCCTGTGACCACAGAAAATTGTATTTATTTATTTGTTCATTTATATGGATAAAGTCCAACTGCTTTTCTCTGAATGGGTCAGAAGTAAAAGAAGAGGAAAATATGACAGAAAAATATATAAGTATTTGAAATAAACATTGATGATCCTAGTCAAAAAAACAATGCCTGAAGAACAGAGCAGGCATTTCTGCTATGGAAACCAAAGAACACACTAAAAGAAAAACAAATTCAAGAAGAGCCAGTGGTCTGTGCACATACATCCAACTTTGGAAAGCTGCAACTACTTTGTCCGTAAGCACTGAAGATACATGAATATTATAAGATCCACGTTTGCTTGAAAAGCTTTATCAGAAAAGAATGCTAAAAATAAAACTAGATGCTGGGGAGGAGAAAAAGAACCCTGAAAGAATGCAACAGATGAAGGAAAAATATTTGGGTAGCAAATAAAGAGGATTCACTGCTATTGCTACAGTAGAAAAAGAGAACAAGAGCAGTTTTAAGCCTACAGGAGGCATTTCCATTTAGTGGAGAATAATTAGGCTCCATTCTTTAAATCAGCTTCTTCAAGGGCCAGGACTGAGTGAAGGAATAAAGCAAAAAGCAACTGTTAAGCCATAAACTGCTAGGTTATGAGCTGGAAGAGCAGCTGGGTTTCTGAAGATAAGACCTCCTTAGTGAGTGTTCAGAGAGTGTTAACATGAATGATAGAATTAGAATTACTTAGCAAAAAAAGCATGTTAAAAATATTTTTGACAACCTCCATTTAAAATAACTTCCTCTGTTCCATTTTCCCCAAGACCAATTTCAGTAATTATAATGAAAGGCTATCATTTATAAAAATCAGCAATGCTATCTTTTAATTTCAAATTTTACAGGCTATCTCTGTAATTTTTTTATTACCTTTTACCTTCCCCATCCAAGAAATATGACACCTCCATAAAACATATTAGAAGATGTGTTCCTTCAAAGAAACAATTTTTATAGGAATACAACTTAAAATTATTCTGTCTCACTGCCACTGAAAGTTATGAGAAATAATTATAAACAGATTTATGTAACTAGATGGACAGAAAAATTCCTGGAGTGCTTTAGGGGGCTTATTTTCCCAAAATAAATAGCACAATTAATTCTGATTTCAGACAGACCATACTGATTTAAAATCAAACCAGTAAAATCAACAGCAGTTCACTTCCTTCTCTGTTACAGAAACCACAGCAGATGAGAAGGATTGTTTACTAATGGCCACATTACAAAACACAAATTAATATTGCTACCATATGCTAAAGAGTAGAGTATACCTCAAGCATAAAATGTATGCACACACTCTAGAGATAGGAAACTTCAGAGAGAACTCCCTTAGGAAAACATACACACAAAATCTCTCTCTAAAATATCCATAAAATTCAATATTTTCTTTGGGTGACACAGATCTATACTTGTATTGACATAAATGGTCACGCTTTGCCAACACAGATGTATCAAGTAATTCACCTCCATCACTCTTTGATCTCTAGAGCCCAACTTGCAAAATCTGAACAATTCAGAACTCAACTGTTGCCATCAGCTCTAGAAAATGAAAACCAGTTTGGGAGTCAGATAATTGTACAAGTTTGCCAAAGGAAGCAAAAACAGATGCATATATCAAGGGCACTACTGTGACTGTAATACTCTTTTTGAAAAGCAATACTAGCACTGTGAAATGATAAATAATATTGAATAGTATTTTTTGGAAAAAGACATCAAATATCATATCAGCTTGGTAGCTTGCACTGAATCACATTATATTCTCGGCATGCTTTTGAGCCCAAACATTTCACACAGCTTTGAAAACTGTGAATCTTTATTCCAAAGGAAGTCAACATTTTCCACTAAAAATATACAGCCTGTCATCACTTAGCCACCGATATCTTAGGCCTCATTAACTCTACTGTACAGCAAAAAAAGCAGATGAGAAATATCACCCCCTCAAGCTCCACAGGATCTTCTCTCATTCTTATGACTCCATTGCTCCAGTGGCAATGAAACAAACAGAAGTTAAACTCAGTCCTGGGTACAGTATTTTTATTTTATAGCTACTTGCGGGGAGATGAAAAAAAAATCCACCAAAACAAAAAAAAGTGGAAAACTGTCTCTGTCTGATGTGTCATCCAAAACTCTGTATGTTCGAGCTGCTATTCTACTACCACCCTTCTGCTTTTAGAATAGCCTATCCCACATCCAGATGTTGCCATGTGCAACAGACATATTCAGCAGAACCACCCAATATTATTCACAAGAGACGAGGATAACAGGTTTCCCTGAATTGCCAGAAATTCCGTTCCCGGAAAGGAACTGAACATCTAAATGTGGACTCAGGTTTCAACCAATGCTGAATATTCATTCCTCACTACAGGAGTTATCCTAGTGGCTTCTTAGTCCAAAAAGCACAAGGTGTTCAAGAGCACAGTAGCTACAAAGGTAAAATTTCAGAATTCAGCATGATTCTGATCCTCTATCGTCCATCATTTTGGCTACTATCTCTAAGAAAACAGCCTAAGAAATTAATTCTGATGTTTCATGTTTGCAATTGAAGAACTTACAGTTTTAGGAAGTGCTGAAAACCAGTGTGTCTCAAGAGGAGACATACATTGCTCATATTTGGGCAAACATCAGAACCTATGTTTGGGCTGGGGAGGGAAGTCGCCCTACTGTAGGAATTGCTACCTCCTCCACAGTTACATCGCTGTGCATTTCACTGGCTTGCGAGAAGACAATTTTTAATCAACTGCGCTCCGTGGCTGATGGATTAGCCCTGGCTTCAGAAACCCTAGGGACAAATGCTTTTTGAGAACAGAACATCCTATTGATGGCAAAAGGATATTATAGTCGTCATCTTTCCAGGCAACAGTAATTGGGGTTTTAATTCTTCTACTGACTGCATCTTTACATGCTGCCCCTGTATTTGAGGGAAATGGAATTTATAAAAAGATATGAGACTGCTGGAGAGGAAGCTCTATGTACAGAAATCCTATTCCACACAAAATCAACTGTAGTGTAAAGAGTTTCTTTAACATATGCCTTTGGAGAAGGTGGGGTGTCAAAACCAGGACATGGGGAAAGGAAGATTTCTTCACAACATTTGAAAAATCCTGAGGTGTGACCATTCCAGTTGTCAGTTTAGCAATACCAATGTGGAGCTTTTTGCAAAGTCATGTGTTTATAACTGTGAGGAATTTCTGTATTATTATGCTAATAAAATTGTTCAGTAGCCTGCATTTATACTGGGAAAAATGTGCCTGCTGGGGAATAATGTGATTCTTCTCTGTTCGAGTGTCAGCTGGTACTTTTTACTCCGAAAGCTGAAGACTGTCATCTAAAATCCCACAGACTGAGGCAATTGCTTAGCGTTTCATCCTCGCTTCCAGCTAACTTTAAAGCCGCACTTTTTAAACTCTTGCTCAACAATTTCTGATCACTCTGTCAGAACTGGGGCTTCTGGACTCTATCACAGTGGCAACAAGAGCAAATAAAAATGCAATCAATTGGGCAATTAAGAATACAATGTGCAAACAATGTCCATCCTCATATGTGTAACACATACTAAGGCTGAAAGGAGACATTGTATCTATTGACCTTTTCTAAAACACAAGTCAGAGAATTTCATAAAGCGTTTTTTGCACTGAATCAAATGTTATTTTTATGTCACAGAATATTTTCCTGGAAAAAAAAAAACCAAACAAACCAGCTTTAGTGTGAAAAGTTTAACTGACAGGTATCTTGTTAGATTTGGTCTGCTAGACCAAATATTTTCTATAGAAATACCTTTTCTCAAGTATTTACAAACTGATCAAGTCACCACCTCATCTTTGATAAACTAACTAGACTGTACCTATTAAATTTCCCAGAGTACAGGAGGTATTTGTTCACTCGGGAGTTCTTATATGTCTTTTCTAAATCCTTTTCTGTTTTTCTTAATTCTTTCTTACAGCTATGAATGCAATACACTAGTAATCATTTAACTAGTGCTGTACCCAAAGGAAACACTGTGCCTATATTCTTTAATCAGTGCCACGAGAATTATAGTCCAAGAACTGCACTGGACTAATTAGCAAAAGCATCTCATTCACGTTCAATTCATTTTCTACTGTGATCCTGAAATGCTTTTCAGATTTACTGATTTATTGAATATATGTTTCCACTGTGCAAATGTGACCTTTTTTCTTCACTTTATAAGTCTAAAAAAATTCATGCTGTTCAACTGTAATAATTTACAAAGCAATCAAGAGGGGTCTCAACATTGTTATTTATTATCAATAAATTTAATCAAGAAGGATTTTATACTTTTCAAAAAGTACTGACAAATATATTGAATGAAGAATGGTCAAATCACATCCTCAAGAGAACAGCAAAAATACCTACTGTGGATGGTGATTCCTACCCCTTTGCAGATCTAATAATTCGGAATTTTCAATCCACTTAAAACTGTCTGCATTTCTCAGGCATGGTCCTGTTTTTAAGCCATGCATCCTACAGTGTAAGTGACATCACTTATAGAATTCTACATATGTATCAATAGATACCTTTAACAACAAAACTTTCAGTCTCAAGAAAAGCTATTATCAAACATGTTTGACAAAACTATGTTCTGTATCAGCTGACTGATATAAGGTACACTGTCTTCAATTCTTATTGATCACATCCAGCATTGGCCTTTCTATATGCAATATAGACTCTACTGCCATCCCATTTACTCTTCTTAAATATATCCACTGCATGACATCAAAAAAATTTAAAATGTCTTGTTTTCAAAAAGTTAAATATATCACAGTTTTCCAAGATCTGTTAAAGATGAAACATGAGGGAAAGTTCTCAGCTTTAAAAACAATCTAGGTGTAATTTACTGCTCTACCCCAAATATTTTAAAATATTTAATTTTAGCAGCTGCTTTTTTATGCCACCACAAGTGTTAAAATTATTTTTATTACTGTAAACTGTGAAAATAGTATGCAGCCTCCTACCAGTCAAAACCCAGCAATTTTCTACTTCTGGCATTCTGGCATCCTTATTTACATCCTACCACTCCTAAATGATTGCCAGGTTTTTGCCATGATTTTTATTTGTTTATAACAAGTAACACCAACTTTTGCTTTCCTGTCTGTAACTGTATTTACACTGTTTTTTACCGCTGTATTCTTCCAGCGACTTAGGGAAGTGTACATCAACAAATTGTCTGAGTATCAGACAGGAATTGTTGAAGAACTACAAATACATATGTTCACTTATACATGCAGTATATAGTACAGAAGCATAAAACCACTGCACGTGCAGAGTCTGTTAACTTATAGACATAATACATCAAAGAAAATGAAGAAGCAGAGCCATTTAATAATTCTTGACTTTTGTTTTTCCACTGAGCTTCAAAACTTCACCACTAGATCCACAATAACCTGTCTTAGGTAGTTCTGTTACTCCTATCACTGAGCATTTTGTGATTTTTCAATGCCGCAAGCAATACTGAAATAGCAGTATTGGTCCTGTACAGGTGCGGCATGGAAGCTAAGTAAGTTGCTCAAGATCAAAAAGGAAGTCTGTAGCAGAACAACAACATGAGCTGAGCTTTTTCACGTCCTAGTTGTAAACAGGACACCCTCTCACCTATACGAAGTGAGCCAAAACAGTAAGCTGCAGTCAGCAGTGGGACAGGTTGTGAGGGGGCAGCAGAAGAGAAGAACTGATCAAGGAAAGGTTTATTTCAGAGGTCCTGGGAAGCTTGATTTTTGTATCAAGCATTCACTTTATAAATACTACATGAGTGTAGTTTTAATAAGAATATTAATTTCTATTACTTGCAAGTAATTTTAGGTGACTGAAGAACCGTGTTTTCTTTATGAGCAATTATTACCTCTCAAAAAGAAAAAATATTTCTAAGGTTGCCCTTTTCCAGTTCTTGTAATGTTTCAGTTTGTCATTATCTCAGAGAAAAAAAATGCACAGGGTTTGATACTTCAGTGTGTCTTTATGTCAACACGGCACTCAGGAGAATCTCTGCCCAAAACAAAAAAAAAAAACCAAACCTTTGTCCTGTGCCCAGAACTCTACTGAAGGACCAGCCCCACATGCCCACAACTGAAATCAGTGAGATGTCTATCCGACAACTGCAAGTCTGAAGCCTGGTAAGGCAAATTACTCTTTAGCTGTGGGACCTAGAACAAAAAAATTGTAAGCCAAAAAATTACCTAGACAAAACACACCCAGCAGTACTACTTGTTGTCTTTTACAAATCTAAGTCAAATAAAGGCACTTGGTGTTCCTGATTTCTTTATGAGGCCAAAAAAGAGAGGGAGTCACTCAAAAATAGTTCCACTGAGTACAAAACATTACTTATACTGTTTAGAAATCACACCATGAAAATCTTAAGCAAACAATACTTTTTATTTTCCCAAAATATGCCCTCTAATATTGAAATTAAAACACCTACCACCATTTTCTTCTCCATTATTATTGTTTGTCTCAGCCATTTCAGTGCCATCTAACTCAGATTCACATCCTAAATCCAATGTTCCATCAGTAGGGCATGTTGATTCTTCTTTCTACAGTTAAAAAAGAAAAAGAAAACTAAAATTAACAAGAAAAAATCAATCATGATCCTGCTGCGTCTCCGAAAATAGATTACTGCAGTGTACTCCCATGCTTACATTTCAAAAAACAGAATAAAATAAAATATGCTTGTGAGTTATTTCAGAGAAAGACATAAAAACAGACCTTCATGAAGCAACTTGCAAAGCAAAAGCAAAAAAGCTATTCTGTGAAGTCATAACATACTCTTTTTTAAAAAATGTCAAATAAAATGCAAGATCTTCCACTTTTTTTTTTTTTAAACAAAAACGGACTGGTTTGGCTGTTAAAAATCCTAGTTTTCCAGTTGTGTGTCCATAACGCTGCAGCAAAACACAAATCCTTTAATGTTTCTTTTCTGCCTTTGCCTGTTTCCTGAATTCAAATAGCTGAAGCAACCTGGAGCTCACAAGCATGGGAGTGATTGTGAATACCTGGATTTGTGCCAAGAATATTTCCCGATTTAAAGAAAAACAACAGCATTTGCTTTAGTAAATTAGGAAACAGAGAAAAAAACCTATCAATTGAATCTCAGATACAGGATTTTTAGTTATCGGGAGCAGGCAAATATATATGCTTTTTAAACCCTTACATCAAATAAGTCTCTCATAAATTACAAAAGATTGTCCCCCAGCCCAAAATTTTAATTGACTACATTTAGACAGCCAAAACATATTATCTCACTTTCTTGTTTTTCACCTCTGCCTCACATTCCTCCACTCCTATTGTGAAGCCCCTCTAAGTTTCATCGTGTACAGCAAGAAAAAATTTCCACCCACAGAAACCATCATATACATACCAAAAAAGAAAAATAAAGAGGAAAAGGAATAAAAATAGCATAAAGGCAAAATTCTATCACTATAATTATATTCCTTCTCAAAAGCAATGATGCAACCTGTAAATTAAAAGCTGATTTATATTAGACTTGCAAATACTTTTGCACTATTCAAAAATCAAACATTAATACAATTACTTAATGAGAAAGTCAGTGATCCTCTTGAGCTCACTGCTCATAAAACAAAGGCCTTTCTGTGAACAACTCTGAAAAAGCAGCATTTTAGCTAAGCTACATGTTTTTTATACCATATGCCAAATTCAAGAACGTGTATATGCTTTCTAGGATAAAACATTCAATGTTTACTTTCATTATAAATCCTTTTAAAAGACATCTGAAAGCAGTTAGAAGGACTATCAGGTCATTTCCTCTCCAAAGAATCTAATCTGTTTACCTTTATATCTATTGAGACATTCATAAAATGGATTAATAGCGCTATGTACTTTCCATATACAAAATTTAAACTTACTTTGAGAGCATAGAGTCCCGACTTCCCAGGAATTTTGAAGAATGTTCCATCACCTACACGAGTGTTAGTATGAAGCATTGCATTCAGGCAAGCTAATGGAGAGGTTCCACTGAAAAATAAAATTGTGCAGTCCAAGATTGAGTGCCTCTTGTAAAACTATTCCCTCAGTCTATTTTTTTTAAAACTCATGCTTGCCTGGCTTTATTTTGCCTTTTTTTTTTTTTTTTTTTAATTCTCTCAACCCTGAAAACATCTACATTACAATAACAGGCCAGTTTCAAACTTAATCATATGCATCTGTCCCCTAGGCTCGAGGCAAAAAGTCTGTGAATTATAATTATGCTTTTCTTCATACAGCAACCGGCTCCACATTCTAAGAGAACCAAAGTCCAAATATTTATGTGAAATTACTTCGTAAATAACACCATGAAGCCTCATTTTTAAAATGTTACAGACAATGTGGCTGCTGCACATGAATGATCAAAACAGTACCAAGTTCAAGGGCAGCTGCATCCCATAGGATGAAAGGCAACAAAAGAATAATAAAGAGCCCAGGAAGAACACATTTAAAATTAAAAGTGATACAGTTAAGCCTTCTTCTGGCTTAACATGGTCAGCATGCATTACTATACATAAATGCAAGAGCATATGTGCCTTCTATGAAGCCCTATCTTTTCTAATTAGAGTTATTTTAGAGATTAAGAGATTGACCTACTCAAGGTAGTAATTGTAATATGACTGTGGAACGCGTGTTAAGGGACTATTTAAAAAGAAACACAACACATTAAGAATAAAAGAGTACTTGTACAGAGATGTCTTTGTAATATATGCATGTTTACATCAGAAAAAGAAAGCAAATGTTTCTACCCTAGCTACTCTTACACTATTCTGAAAAGTTGATCTAAGAAATGGTGGGGAAGAAGGTAGTCATAAATTGTTTTATTTCATTTTAATTTAAAAATTAAAGTACAAGATTTATAGATGTACTATCACATCTGTGTCCCCATTTACTGACTAATGTACACGGTGTACTCGGGCACTGAATCTGAAACTGTGCTTCTTCCCTGGGGTCCCTAGCCTGCACGCATGCTTATCTTTAGCCACGTAAATATATTCCACTTGGTTAAGTGGAACAACACCTGTGCATTAAATTAAGTGTGTTGCTAAGTATTTCAAGATTAATTATATACTCAACTATAAACCAGGAACAGGGCTTCAGAAGTCCATCAGAAACTACTGTTCTTTATTATGCAATATTATAACACAACATCCAATCTTTGTTGAAAATTGCATGACTGATCTTTTTTTATAAATAAAACTGGACTGAAATTGTCATCTTTCATATGATGATGCTTTCTGTTGATTTCCATGGCTCTGTTACAACAAAATCAATCCTCACTGTACATGTATTAATTGAATGGCAAGATGGATAGTGTGTTAATTGCTCTTCCGGTAAAAATTAAACTATAAGGTGTCCTCAGGACAGGAAGTCCTGCCCAATATAATTTATTTGCTATTGGTCACCTAATGTATCACACTGCTACATCTAAAATCAAAAAGTATGGGTAAAAATGCTGCTTGTTAAGAAACACATCATATATTTAACAGATATCTATTTTATGAGTATTCTAAATATAATCATGCAACATGAAAATTCTGACAAGTTTTTGTTGTTTTTTTTTTCTTCCTGCAAATAAAACTAATTCCACATCTGGTTTTGATGTAATACCATAACAGAATACAAAACTAAATATGGTAGAAACATAATGATACTGCTAGCAGTAGCACAGAAAACATAAAGAGATTTCATTGAGTTTAACGATTACTTAAAACAGTTTTGGAATAAGTAGGATACTTCTCTTTACACATTGTCCTTATTGTATTAATGTTTGACAAGCAAAGACACAAAGCGTTTAATAGAGCAGTTCTAGTTGCGTAATTTCTTCCATATGTTAACATACGTAACGCGAAGCAATTTCAACTCTCACTGTCTTGGATCTTTTTAGTGAAACATTATCACAGATTAAGACTTTCTCTGCAAGATAGAAAGAACTTGCTGACTCTGCAGTGGAAGACAAACTCAATATATCAATAAGAAACAAAACTGTGTGTGCATGTATGCATGATTTGTATCCTTCTCCTATTCTGATGTACGTATTCTGGACTGCACACTTATTTTTAGATATCATTAACCAATTAAAATGATACAAGATGAATGAACCCAAAATAGAGGATTTGGCAATATCTCATGACCACTACTGTGCTCACAGCAGATATCTTAATCTTCAAAGTCTAGCCAACTGGCAAGTGGACAATAGAAACTACTCTCTGACTTACAAAGAAATCCGTATCAGCTACTGAGCCAAGAAGTACTTTAACTACTGTTATGCTTGTTTCATACAGATATCTGCAATTCCTAAATAATTTGGCATGCAACCAAAGGGCCATATCCATCCTTCTTGTAAATTGGACTTGGGTATGTCTATAATGAGCACAAAACAAACCACACAAGATACAAAAGAAATAATAATCTGGACACTGGGGTGGGATTTGAGTTAGCAGCTGAAACTGAAATTCCATGGTGTCCTTTCTCACTGCTATTTTGACCCATGTTAACCAATGACTTGCCTATTCTTCTGTCAGCACGGGCATCCTTAATACACTATTAAAATTCCCAAACGTTACCCATAAGGGATGCTGGAAAGGCTTGCAATATACGCTATCACAACACATGGCACTGCGGTTAGAAAAGCCAGCAATCAAAGATCCCATGATGCAGACTGATGTCTGAATCATACAGCAGTTTCTGATGGATCCATACTACTTATTGCATGCTTTCTAAATTCTCCTACAGCCTGAGGACATATTCGTTCTGCTCAGAGCTGCTGGCATGTATTAATACAGCAGCCAAAGACTGCCAAATATAAGGCTGAGTATCTTTGAGTGTCAAAAATGGCACAGTTTGACCTAACTTCTTGAAACACTCCAAATCAGTTCAACTTTGATTCAGTTAAATCAAATTGGATAAAATAATATTCTACTTTGTAACTTGATATCTGTGAATTTTTAGAGCCATAACATAGTTTAAACCAATATGCTGCAAGTTAAATTGCCATAGTCTACATGCAAGGAATATGTTTACCATTTACAGCCTTCAGATGCAGAACTTTCATACTATTTATCACCTTTTGGGTGAGACTGCTTTAAACCATTATGGTATTCTAAAAGTCATTCATACATGGGAGTCACCCTCTGTAGCAGTTTGTCTTTAAGATTGATCATTTTCTGGTCGTATGTTTATTTTATATACATATATATCTATACATACATACAAGCAGCATACCCGAACCCACACACTTTCAAATACATTTAAAAAATTAAAAGTTACTTACTTTCTGTAAAGGTGATATGAAGTTACAACATCCAGCAACACAGGAAAGAGAAAAAAGTTACTGATTAGCCTTCCAATATAAAAGTTGTTAATACAATTTGATCATTTAAAAGACATCAGGCTTTTCAATGTTTCATAAATGTCTTTCCCAGAATCACTATAAGTTGGTAGCATTCAGCGCATCCTTCCAAATATAGTCACAAAATTCCCACACATTATCAAAGCAAGCTTCTCACCCCAACTTCCCCAGTCAAAAGTATCTCCAATATTTTGTGATTCTGGGCTCCCTCTACTGGTCATGCAGCCAGCGATACCTAAATCATAACGCCAGACTACAGTGTCCCTAAACACAAAGCTCTGCAAAAATATGTAGGAGAAGTACACATTTCAGTTACTTTCTCCCCTGCTACCCTCCCCAAAACCTTACAAAAATCTGTAAAAACACCAACAAAAACACTACTCATTTTTATATTGTAAACTTCTCAAACACACAGTTTTGTCAGGAAAACCCTGAAAACTTCTATGGTTATACTTTTAATTCTAATGGTCTTTGCTAGACTGCTTGCCAAGAGAAAAAAAAAAAAAATATGATCTTGGCAAAAAAAAAGGTTTAAATATGGAAAATAAATTGACTAAAGCCAACCTGTCCAGACAATATGGTGTGGCAGCCAGTGAAAGTTTCCTGACGCTATGCAGACAAGGCACCTCGGGTCCTGTAGCCGGCAGCATTTCAGCCACTCAGCCCCCCAGCATGCAGCGTAGCCCCCTCCCAGAGCTTACAAGGGTCCCTGATATGTTCCCAAATCGAACAATGACTGCTGTAGGAGGAGCACTTAGCTATCATAAATGTGATGAGTATTTATTTGTTTAAAATCATCTGCTCATTTTATACAGATCCATAAATAGGCACAAGGGAGCAACAATTTTTCCTCCCCGCTGGAAACAAAGTAAACCCAAAAGGCTTCAGAACTCATTTCTAGACCTGATATGAAGTCATACAGAATAAAATACATTTATAAGGCATGTAAGTTACACCAGTTCCTGAGTACGCAAGTGTGATACAGATAAAGAAGATAAAACTTATGAGGGAAGGTTGTAGAAAACACATTTGTGGGGTCCAGAAAACAAGAAAGTAAAAGAAGGTGTAATTGTAATTTTTCAGAAAAATGCAAAAGTCAATGGAGATGTGTTCTTCATGGCCACCGGGAGAAGAAAAAGGAAGTTCACAGATAGTCTAAAAGTGTGAATGTAGCTGTTGATGTTTTAATCAACACCAGAATGGAGCAGGGAAGTTTGTAAAATGACCTTCATCAGAAGATCAAATACACACTAGTCCTGGCTGGTACATATACGGGAACCTGTCCCAGTGTTAGCGTTTATATTGAATGATCTCTTGAGCATGCGTCCAGCACTGTATTCTAGGATTCTTTCTCTCTTTAATAAATCCAAATTTTGTTTAAGCCTGAGGTTAACCATATACCCTAAGTATACTTTTTCCAACATACATGGCAGCCAGAAATGCTGAAGAATTGACTAGGTATCTATATGGGCACTGCTTGCTGACGTGTTTCATAGAGCAATGCATGCAGTACTGGATGCCCAGTTTGATGCAGCCAAAGAAGCAGCTTTCCCACAATCTTCAAGGAGCCGTGTGCCTGGGGTCTTGCTATCATGTGCCAGCAAAACGTCCAGACTTGCCTTACAAGATTGTAGCCGTGACCTAGCTTGGGAGCGACACACAAAACCCACCAGGAACCTCAGCAGCAATCCCAAGACAAGAAGATAGCTGTCCTATATATCAAGAAGACAGGCACACTGCCTCTGCTTGACTGAGCTGGCAGTGCTGCAGCAGCTGTTAGTGCTGGGGCCGAGGCAAAGCTCTTCCAGCCCGGGCTCAGGAGGAAGAACCAGGAGAGGTCCAGTGAACAGAAGACTGAAAAACACCCCAGACATTACTGTAGCCAAATGTTACAGGCACAGGATCCTTCCCTTGGCACAGAGGCAAGGAGAGAGCACAGAGTAAATGCTGAAAACAATGCTGATGAGCGCAAGATTTCCTGCCAACCATCTACAAACTTTTCGGCTAGAAAAGCTCCAAGTTAGTCTAAACAAATCAAATCACGTGATGACGAAGTCTCCACTGTCTTCCCTGGTTATTTTTTAGATCCCTACACAGGAAGGCTGCAAAGCAGTATATTTGCTTTCTCATCCAATGTTAAATACAGACTACGTGTTCCAGGTAAAATTTCATTCAGAGTCCTCCTTCTTTCAATAGACAGCACAATCATGGACTAAACATGCTAATCCGAACTAAACCAATTTAAATTATCAAACGGAAAACTTGATTTGAACAATCAATTTAAATCTTGCTTTTGATTTTTTTCCATTTATTTTCCTATTGCAAGGCTAATTCGTTCATCACTTGAAATTAAAATACCCCAATCGGCAAATAAATGGAGCTTTAATGTAATATTACTTTTTGCTAACTGGGAGACTATAAATGCATTCAGCAGTTATCTAACTTAACTTACAAAAATTAATCTAAGTCATATTTTCTGATGTTAAAATAGCAATGACATCTTATTTACTAAATCATTACAAGTGTACTTATTAAGTCATTTTTGGAAAGAAACTGGAATTTGATTAAAGGATTGGCTTTTAAATGCTGAATGAAAATACTCTAGATGTGTTGGATATAAAAGGAAAAAAAGGGAGACTTTTCAAAATATTACCTATCCAACATAATTTATTAAACAATAAAAACATTATCTTTTAGTATGTGGGTAGTAGGTAGCTAGGGAACCATCTCCTATTTTTATATAAAGACTAGTGAAACTGTAGAGCTGGTAGATCTCAGCCTCTCACACTAAGTTTTTATTCATAAACTGGAACAGGAATAAAGCATTTTACTTTCTGAACTTCCAGTTGCCTTCTTAATTTTAAAGGGACTATTAATGAGAACTACAGAAAATACTCTTGATACCTACAGTTGGTGTGACTGTCAAAACTACTTATGTTCTGAAGTTTTAACCACTTAAATAATAAATAAAGTCATAATAAATAAAGTCTTAAGCCTTAAACAGTTGTTTCCTAAAGTTTTATAGGAATTGAAGTGCATACAGGTAGAATACTATTTATAAAGTTTGAATAAACTATATTTAAGGTTTATTCCTAATATAAGCTCTCCCAATTGGATCTTTAAATGTATTTTAAAGGATTAAAAGAAATTTCTTACAAGAAATATATATATATTAAGGGGTTTTAAAATCATTTTTATTCATGTTAGCCGAAATTAACATCAGGTTTGGTCTCATTTGGGCAGCACCCTAAAGAAAATTTTTACATCTCTGGTCCTACTTACGCTTCACATGTGGCACCTGACTTTCAGCCTTCAAATATCACAAACACAGCTCCTATTCTTGAGCAGAGCAAGTAAGCCATAGTCTCACAGACTGCAAACAAATCCCAGAAGATTATAGGGAAAAAGACCCATTTTATATATATACTACTGACATCACTTCATACTCAACCCCTGTATAGATTTCTTGTTTTTCTAAACCAGATGAAGACAGAGGCAAGAATATTATTAGTATGATGGGAAAACAAAGACCAGTACAGACATGCTAAAATGTAACACATCCATCATAGATACCTTGCGTCTGTCTCACAAGCTGGCAGAACCTACCTATCAGCTTTCACTGAAGTTAACCAAAGTAGTGAATCCCAAACATCTAAAGCAGAAGAACGTAGAGATGGAACTTGAACCTTGCCCGTTGCAGCTTGTGAGGGAGTTACAAGCAGCTGGAATCACAGTTGACTAAAGTGTCTGATATATTACCAAGAAACTGAATCTTTTCATTATCCTTCAAATGTGACATAGTCTGGAGCAATACTGGAGAGAAATTCAACATGGATACCAAATTCAAGCCAGGTATCATGAAAGAGTATTTGTTGCATTCCTTAGCGGGTAATCTCATTTACAAACTCACCTAGCCTGGTTTTACATTTTGAATTCACCAAACCTGGAATCAGGAAAGGAGTTGGAACTGGAGCTGCTTTTACAGAACTAACAGGTGTCCTCTATCTCTTATCAGACCGCGTTTCAAGCATTAAACAATGCTGTCTCTCCTTGGAGGAGTGGCAAGCAGCCACCCAGAGAGACACATAAGGATTATTCAAGTCTTCTGTGAAAGAATATACATAATAAACAAATCCTGGAGATTATGCCACTACCCTTAAGATTTATTTCTGCCACTTCTAGGATCCTTCTACCCGAACCAATCTCCCTCTGGGCCTTTTGTACATCTACATACAGCCATTGTGTGCAGTGATTACTTGACATTAGCACACACAATAAAGCACAAACATAATAAACCTCTAGCCATACGTCATCATGTAAAAACCAAGGTGGACAAGTGAATAAAACTGCTAGCTGAAGGCAAACGTGACAAAAAGATGTCATGGGGATGCTGGTAAGAAAAGGTTGTTTTGTTTCTTTATTTAAGAGTTTGCCAGACTGGCTGCATTCACCCAGTCAGTCACAAGTGACTACTGACGACACGATCTAAGGTGATAGTGAGGTTTCTTGGTAAAGCAAAGCTCTCATGCATGACTATCCATAAACTTTTTTTCTAAATACCTGTCAGTAGCTAAGAGTTTGGCTCACTTTTGCAAATGATGGCACAGACTTAGGTTTTTTCCACCTCTTAGCTGTATTTCAGTACTATGGTATATTTGATCTCTTTTTTTCCTCAGAGGTAAAGACTAGTGAAAACATGTCAGATCTGCCCTCTGCTCTGTACAATGGCCTTTGATAGGCATTTCAGTCTAGTTCAGCATTTCCACCCTTACCTTCAGAGCACTCGGTGGTCCAAGGCCACGGTATATGAAGCTCTGGTACCCTACAACACTGATAATGAATCTTTTTGATATCTAGAGCAAAGTGCATTGTATCTCCTGGTGCTGGCAGCCTGGGGAAACTTCTGATGGTGTCAAACCTGGTGACAATAGCCACAGTAATGTTCCAGAAAAGAAACCAAATGGAGCTCATCTGTGGTGAAAACAGAGCTTTATTACAACTCATCTAAAACAATAAAATGAAAAGCCTCGGGAACAGAAGTTCATCGCAAATCTCAGTATTCCTTAAGCCAGTGAGGCTTTTCTGTAAAATTTTTTTAAACCATTTTCTCTCACAAGAATGCCTTTACATACAAAAGTTCCATAACCTGTGTAAAATTTAAAAGTGTTCCTGAATAGAATTTTGCAGAGTTATTGCCATGGATTTTCCCCTGAAAATATTTTTTCTCCAAAAAAATGTTTTTGAAGGAAAAATTTCCTACGGAGATACAAATTTACTCTAGGTTTATAATGTATTTAAAAACAAGGTGCTAGCAGTATAGCAGGTAAATTTGAGAATTAAAAATAAAAAGCACACAAACATATCATACCAATGCCAAACTATACGCTGTAGACAGAAAGATACAAACATGTTTTCCTGAAATTTAAATACCCCTACCCATTATTTTTGCTGATTACCCTTGCCCTTTGTCAGCCATGCCTCTGAGTAGATCTCTCTGAGTATCCTGAATGTTCAGAAAAGTATGCTTGAAACACCATGACACCTCTTTAAACGATATTCACATATGGCAACAAGCATTCCTTGACCAGAAAGGAAATGAAAATAGAAGTTTTATAGAGAATGTTTACACTTTTCTGTGTTCCCTAACACCTGGGAAAACCCCAGGTTTTTCTTCTTTGTGAAGAAAAATCTCAAAGAAAGGATATATAGTAAATGCATCTCTGTACTTTGAATCCTTACCATTTTGTTAGATGTAGTACAAATATTACAAGAAAAAAGCAATGCTAACAAGAAAAAAGGCATTTTAAATGTGTTTTTGAAAGACACAGGCAAAGATTAAAGAGTATCTTTTGAAATCACCCTAAAAGAAAAATACTTCAGAAAGAAAATTATCCCAAAAGAACAAGAAATCAGTGTGCGTCAGAGATGGTCATGACAGCTAAGGTGTCCTCTGGACTGAGAACACCCTCCTCATTCAACATCACTTGAAAGAAACTATTTGATTTCTTTGTGTAACAAATTCTTATACTGGTCAAATAATACAGTTCTCTCTTACAGCTACCTCCTATTTAAGAACACACATTTTTTCTTTCTCTTTTAATAAAATATTTCCTTTTAATAGTTTTAACTGATTTCATTAAAAAGCAGTAGTACATTTTTCATTTTCTACTTTAACACCAATGATCACCATGAAGGACAAAATTATAAAGAAAGGAAAAAAATGAATTCCTGCCACATGAAAGGAACTCTGGAGTAGAGGTTAAAAAATGGCTTTTTTAAAGAAACCATGGTTTTGATATATATGATGTCTTATTTTAGTATCAGATTTCACAGGCCCTTGTGGGTTTTAAATACATATGTTTAGAAAAATGAAGTAATGACTGTGCTACAATCAAAAATGTACTAAACCCAAGAACAACATTGCCACAAAATGTGCAATGTATAAAATGAAAAAAACCACCCCACCCTTCCAAATATTCTTGGCTTCAAGATGGGTGAAAGTTACTCCTCAAAAAAAAATTAAGGTGGAAAGTAAAGTGATTATGCTGAACAAGACATAGTCAGTAATCACCGAATGCCTTTTGGCCTCTAAAATTTAATCATCCTACACAAGGGACCTCTATGAAGTTATCCCAAGTTCTCTTGTTTAATTTGGCTTTTTAATTGGCCAGTCTCCACAACTTTCTCTGTAGTGCTTTAAGAATATCTTGTGTGTGTTACTGAGATACAACTGGTTAGTCAAATGCAAAATAAAAATACATCCTGCTCCACCCCACCCCCCCAAAAAAACCCCAACTTACGGCTATTTTTAAGAACATCCAGCTTCACCAAGGTTCACACATTAATATAATCATCACCTAATTTACATTGGAAGGAACTTCCAGAAGTCATCCAGTCCAACCTCCTGCTCAAAGCATGGCCACTTGGATCTGGGCCTTGTCCAGCCAAGTTTTGTGCAATCTCCAAGAATGGAGATTTCATGGTGTCTCTGGACAACCTCCTCCCGTGCTTAACTGCTCTCACTGGGAAAATATTTTTCTTAGTATCAAATCAGAATTTTCCATGTTCCAATTTGTGTCTGTTGCCTCTCATTCTTTGCTTCTCATGCTGTCACTGTGCAACCTCCAAGAAAAGCCTGGCTCTGTTTTCTCTACACTCTCCCATTAGTGAGCTGTGGACTGCCATGGGATCCCCCTGAGCCTTCTCTTCTCTTGTGTGAACAAGCCCAGCTCTCTCAGCTTTTCCTCATACATCATATGCTCTAGCCTGCAGCCATCTTGGTGAACCTCCACTGGACTCACTCTGGTATATCAATCTCTTTCCTGTACTAGGGGGCTCAAAACTGGACACAGTACTCCAGATGTGATCTCACAAGTGCTGAACAGAGGGGAAGGATCAGTTCACTTGACCTGCTGGCCATGTTCCTGCTAACAGCCCACTATGGGCTTGGCCTTCTTTGCTGCAAGTGCACATCGCTGGTCTAACATCTGGCTTGCTAACTGTCAGGAATCCCAGGTCATTTTCTGCAAAGCTTATTTCTGGCCTGTTAGCCCCCAACCTATACTGCTGCACAGGTTACTATGTCCCACATGAAGGAGTTTGCTCTTGTCTTTGTTGAATTTCATGAGGTTCCTGTTAGCACAGTTCTTTGCTGTCTTGATCCCTCTGAACAGCAGCCCAGTCTTCCAGTGTACCAACCACTCCCTCCAGCTGAGGATCATCTTCAAACTTGCTGAATGTGCACTCTGTCCAATTATCCAGGTGTTTAATCGCAACATGCAGCAGTAACAGCCTCAGTATCAATGCCTGAGCAACACCACTTAGCAACTGGTCGCTGACTGGAGTTAACATCTTTGATGAAAACACTTTGGACCTTGCAGTCCAGGCAAATTTCCATCCACCCTATTGTTCCACTTACTGAGTTCCTATCTCACCAATTTGACTGTGAAGATACTATGGGAAATAATGCCAAAGATCTTGCGAAAGTCAACGTAAATAACATCCACTGCTCTCCTCCCATGCACTGAACTCAGTCATCTGATCACAGAAGGCAAAGAAGCTGGTCAGGCATGATTTGCCCTTGCTCATTCATATTGGCTTTCTGCCACACTTGCTTCACTTTCTGCACATTGGAATGGGCCATTCTCATTCACCAATGAAAATAAAACACCTTTCCTGGGCCCTTTTCTCCATGGTTTGATGATCAACCATGGCCAAGGAGGTCATCAATCTTCACACCTTCAATCAGTTCTTCCTTCAGTTCATATGTAACAAGTCCGGGACAGCATGTCCTCATGTTCATTCATCAATCACCTGTATCAAGAAATTGACTTTCAGGAACCACAGAATCATAGAACCGTTTAGGTTGGAAAAGACCTTTAAGATCATCCAGTCCAACCATTAACATAACACTACCAAGTCCACCACTGAACCAATTAAGGGTAAGTAATAATTAATTTCATGTTTCCTGGATTGGTGGCTGGATTATTTTTTAATGAAAGTAAAAACTAGGAATCATTAAGGTTGCAAAGGTTCTCCAAGATCATCAGTCCAACCATCAACTCAACACCACCATGCCCACTAAACCATGTCCCAAAGTGCTATGTCTACCCATTTTTTGAACACTTCCAGGGATGGTGACTCCACCACCTCTCTGGGCAGCCTGTTCCAATGCTTGACCACTCCTTCCGTGAAGAAATTTTTCCTAATATCCAATTTAAACCTCCCCTGATGCAGCTTGAGCCCATTTCCTCTCATCCTATCGCTAACCACGTGGGAGAAGAGACCAACACCCACCTCACTACAACCTCCTTTCAGGTAGTTGCAGAGAGTGATAGGGTCTCCCCTCAGCCTCCTCTTCTCTAGGCTAAACAACCCCAGTTCCCTCAGCTGCTCCTCATAAGACTTGTGCTCCAGACCCTTCACCAGCTTCATTGCCCTTCTCTGGACACGCTCCAGCACCTCAATGTCTTTCTTGTATTGAGGGGCCCAAAACTGGACACAGTATTCAAGGTGCAGCCTCACCAGTGCTGAGTACAGGGGGACAATCACCTCCCAGCTCCCGCTGGCCACACTATTCCTGATACAAGCCAGGATGCTGTTGGCCTTCTTGGCCACCTGGGCACACTGCTGGCTCATGTTCAGCCGGCTGCTGACCAACACCCCCATGTCCTTTTCGGCCAGGCAGCTTTCCAGCCACTCTTCCCCAAGCCTGTAGTGTTGCATTGGGTTGTTGTGACCCAAGTGCAGGACGCAGCACTTGAATGTCCTGGCTTGCTTGCATCCCCCATGACTACTATGGTCTGCAATAATTGCAAGGCCCTCAGCAGTTACTTAAAGGGCTCATCTTCTACTTCTTGGCCAGATGGTCTGTAGCAGATGCCTACCACAACATTACTCATGTTGTTCTGCTCTTTGATCTTTCTCTTAAATGCTCAACAGGCTCGGTGCCCATGCACTCCCGCCCCTCCTTTGCATGCACTGCCCCTCTCTGCCAGCCTGTATCCATCCATCTATCCATGGCAGCACTCCATTGTGTGAACTATCCCACCATGTCTTTGTAACCCTAAGGCGCTCTGCAAGTGGGCACAGACTTGCAACCTGCTTGTTTCCCATGCTCTGTGCATTTGTGCACAGACACTTGGACATCCCAAGTGTCATACAGTCTGTATGACTGTCATACAGTCATACTGCCTGTATAAGGAAAGTGCAAGGCTTTTCCAATCACGTTGTTACCCAGACACTGCCTCAATGCTCCCCATGCCTTCACTTCTCTTCAAATTGCAGCAACACTCCCATTAAATAGCTACTTCAAAGCACTCCAGAAAAGGTTACTGAGACCATAAGCAAAGATGCCCTTGCCACGCTCCATCTCACGGATCCCGTCCCTATTCAGCAGTCCTCATTCCTCAAAGAGGGTACTGTGGCTTTGCCTGTGACACCAGCCATGCAGCTACACTTTGACTTGAGGGATGTGCCCTCAGCCACCAGACCATTTCCACCTCACTGGCAGGATTGAGGAAAACACCACCTGGGTATTTGTGCTCTTCAACCCTGCCCCCAGGGTTCTGCAGTCATTTTCTATATACTTGGGCTCACTCCAGTAGTGTCCTGGTGGCCACATGGATGAACAGCAAGGGGTGAAGTCTGAGTACAGGACAAGCCTCAGATATGTCCACCTGCAACATCTGTGATTCAAGTACCCAAGAAGTAAACCTCCAGCTACAGCAAGTACACCAGGTCAGCAGATGCATGCCTGTCTCCATCAGGATATGGTCTCAAATAACTGTTACCCTCCTTTTCTTCTTCATGTACATATTTGGCTAAGCCTCAGCTGGCTCTGATGTCTCCCCTGACAATCTTGCTCACCTCCTTCCAGGGCACCACACCTATCTTTTTCTGCAGGCAGAGAATCTTCCTTCTATTGCCAGAAGTCATAAATTTCCAATTTCCCAATCTTAGGAGTCTCTATCCACAGCTTGTTTAAATATAATCTCTAACTACCTCTACTTCACGTCACAGAGCTTGGGTTCTTGCCTCTGCAAAGATCCTGTTGATTTCCTGTTTGTCCCCTCTTATGCTGCACAGTCTACTCATCTCCTCCCAGAGCTCCTTCACCTGGCAACTCAGCACCTTGACCAGAGTGCACTTCCCATGGGTGAGGCCACAGCCCTTCCCCAGTGCAAGTCCTAGACCTGGGACTGCAGCCCAAGACCTGGAGTTCTCTCTGGGCCAAGGCCTCTAATGTGCCAGGAGCAGTCACTGGTGACCATGCCCTACAGCACATCAGTACCATCACTGCACAGTCCTAAGCAGTCCCACATTCCCATCGGCAAGTGCAGGTCAACCAGGGGATCAGGCCCAGCCAGCATGGGTTCATGAAAGGCAGGTCCTGCTTGACCAACCTGATCTCCTTTTATGACCTGGTGACCCGCCTGGTAGATGATGGAAAGGCTGTGAATGTCATTTACCTGGACTTTAGCAAAGCTTTTGACACCGTCTCCCATAATATTCTCCTTGGGAAGCTGGCAGCTTATGGCTTGAATGGTGTAGTCTTCGCTGGGTAAAAAAACTGGTTGCGTGGCTGAGCCCAGAGTTGTGGTAAATAGAGTTAAGTCCAGTTGGCAGCCGGTCACAAGTGGTGTTCCCCAGGGCTCAGTTTTGGGGCCAGTCTTGTTTAATATCTTTATCGATGATCTGGATGAAGGAATTGAGTGCACCCTCAGTAAGTTTGCAGATGACACCAAGTTGGGTGGGAGTGTTGATCTGCTGGAGGGTAGAATGGACCAACAGAGGGACCTGGACAGGCTGGACTGATGGGCCGTGGCCAACTGGATGAGGTTCAACAAGGCCAAGTGCCGGGTCCTGCACTTGGGTCACAACAACACAATGCAACGCTACAGGCTTGGGGAGGAGTGGCTGGAAAGCTGCCTGGCCAAAAAGGACATGGGGGTGTTGGTAGATAGCCGGCTGAACATGAGCCAGTAATGTGCCCAGGTGGCCAAGAAGGCCAACAGCATCCTGGCTTGTATCAGGAATAGCGTGGCCAGCGGGAACAGGGAGGTGATTGTCCCCCTGTACTCGGCGCTGGTGAGGCCGCACCTTGAATACTGTGTCCAGTTTTGGGCCCCTCAATACAAGAAAGACATTGAGGTGCTGGAGCGTGTCCAGAGAAGGCCAACAAAGCTGGTGAAGGGTCTGGAGCACAGGCCTTATGAGGAGCGGCTGAGGGAACTGGGGTTGTTTAGTCTGGAGAAGAGGAGGCTGAGGGGAGACCTTATCGCTCTCTACAACTACCTGAAAGGAGGTTGTAGTGAGGTGGGTGTTGGTCTCTTCTCTCATGTGGTTAGCGATAGGACAAGAGGAAATGGGCTCAAGCTGCATCAGGGGAGGTTTAAATTGGATATTAGGAAAAATTTCTTCATGGAAAGGGTTGTCAAGCATTGGAACAGGCTGCCCAGAGAGGTGGTGGAGTCACCATCCCTGGAAGTGTTCAAAAAATGGGTAGATGTGGCACTTCGGGACATGGTTTAGTCTAGTCTGCCTTTGATTGGTTTAGTGTGGACTTGGTAGTGTAGGTTAATGGTTGGACTGGATGATCTTAAAGGTCTTTTCCAACCTAAATGATTCTATGATTGTCCTGAGCTAATTTTCTGCACCTTTCTGCACCCCACTGTGCCCCTTTTGTACTAACTGCTGCAATAACTGTTAGGTCTCTTAGCTCCCTCCATTTCCTGGGCTCTGGGAGCTGCACTGTTGCCCACCAGTTATACAGCTGCTCCTCAGGCATTTGTCAACAGGTGCTTGACACTGCTTGATCAACAGTCAGCTGAAGACAAAATACATAGGTAGTCCACAACCAGCAAGTAGCCAACAAAAGCTGTCTGCAAGAGCTGACAAAGGCAAATGCCTCCGTAGGCTGGCCCTGACCTGCAGCAGCAAGCCACCAAAGTTTCCAGAAGCAGGAGCTCCCAGATTTTCCCTGAAGCTTCCTGAAGAAGCCTGGAATCTGCTGCAACTGTTAGGTCTCTGATTAGCTGCCTGTCCTGGAGATCTGCAACAGAGTGACAAAATAAACTGCAAAAGAACAACAGAACTTCTGAGCTGCTGCACCACCCACAGAGGAAGCCCATGCACCATCTGACAGTGGCTTCATTAACTCTGTCACACAGTGAAAAAGGGAAAAGGTGGCAGAACAAATTGTTGTGAGAAAACCACTGTGGGCCAGGTCTAGTTCAGAAGGCTGAGTAGGACTCCTACTTTATCATGCTATAACAGGAATGTAATCCTGATGCAGTGATGCAGTCACAGCTTCCAGCCATGCTCCTCCCCTGATTGATTAGAAGAATCTCCAGCCTTTCTTACCATCCACAGCAGGGGCTTTTGTTACCACAGCTGTGTCAGTGACAAGACACCACCCTTCAGTTATGCCAGTGATAGTGCATCTGTGTACCTGTATGTAAGGCAATGGAGTAGTTTCTGCTTTCACCAGTGAGGTCTGCACCAAGACTAATACTGGGCTCATGTCACTTTCAGCCAGCTCTGCCACTCAAAGCAGCAGCTTGAGTGGCTTCCCTCTAAGGCAGACCACATGCTCCTGCCTCCATGACATGTGCCCCCTTCCCCCCCCCCCCCCTTTTTTTTTTTTTTTTACTTTAAATCTTGATAATTTCCCCAAACAGCCATGTGAATGCTTGTGCCAGCACCCAGGGAGGTGGGCAGCCCAGAACAGGAAAAGCAGCTTGGAGAGAGCAGGATTATTCTTTCAGCTGCAATATTGGTTTACAGTAACTGGAGAAGGATGGCCTCAGACTGACACAACTGGTTCCCATTTCAGACTCCTCAGAGCAAGGCCTGTATTTCACCTTTTGTCAGTAACACAACATGTTCCCTCCAGCCGCTCCCAAACCTATATGCCAGATGCAGCTGGCTCGCTGGAGCTGTAACCCCTTGGGTTGCTACATCTGAGAAGACGCAGAGGAGGGGAGAGGCGGAGGTACCACCCTGCTGAGGGAAAGCAGAATTACCAAGCTTGAAGGAGCCCCACACGTTCTTCCACTCGAGCCTAATGTCATGTCCCTGCTCTCTCACATGATTTCAATGCAGTTTTCCAGTCGCTGCCATTAAAACCAATTGCAACTAGATTTATAAAATTAGAATAGGTGCTTACGTACAGACATATCGTTCCACCTTCCCCCAGTAATGAAAACACAAGAAGTAAACCACAACATGCTGTTAAGACCTATTAGAATTAAATTTTAAAAGGTAAGCATATTTCAGAGAAAAGGCTTAAACCGTGGCAATATTTAACCGTTTAAAGGAAATAATCAACAAGTATTGCTGAGCAAAGTTCACTAACTACTGTACAGTTTAGAACTATTGTTTAGATTTTACAAGAATTATGGATTTCTTTTTTCACTTCAGAAATCTTTAAATCTTGAATATGTTACTCAGTGTGGAGCTACCAGACTGTAATATGAGATTACTTTATTAAATAATATTTTTCCCTGATAGAAAGGACAGCATTAAAGCAAATTGTTATGCTGAACTTAAAACTAATTTATTTTTCTTTCTTTACTCCCACTAGCAAAAATCTTACTGAGTTACCCTAATTAAATTGTTTTATTAACTCTGCCCATTCTTAAAAATTGACACATGCCAACATGCTGGCGTGCTGGAGTTTGTTATGTTGTACCATTTCAGCCACACCATCCATCTGCCTAAGTAATCAATTTTCCAAATCAGTAAGAAAGTTTTTAATGCTTATTACAATTTCTGTGGAAATTTTTACCTGGAAAGAATGTGTCTATTCATTGAATAGCAATGCTGAAACCACCAGAGCTGAGTTATTTTAATATAAGGATTTTACAGTTTTTACTCAATGGAAAGTAATTTCCAGGGTCTTGGTTACCACACACCAGTACGACATACAAGGTCTTCCAGTTAAAAATTTTAACTTTGCTGCTGACGGCATTCAGTTACAGATTCCTCAAGCACAGTGGACTTGCTTGGACTTGTTTCCTTTTTATTCTGTCTTGTCTCTTATTTTCCTTTCTGTCTCCTTTTCTTCTGTTCTCTCCTTTCTCTTCCTTTTCCTTCTCTCTTGTCTCTTTTGTTTCCTTTCCCTCTTTTTCTTTTCTTTCTTTTCTTCCTCTCCTTTTTTCTCTCCTGCCTTTCATTTCTTCTTTCCCCTTTTTCTCTCGTCTTTCCTTTTTATCTTCTCTCCTTTACTCTGTTCTCTTCTCCTTCTCTTCTCCCTTCTTTCACGTTCTCTCCTTACTGCTTTTTCCCCCCTTACTTTTCAGTCTTCTCTCTTTTCTTTCCCTGTATTTATTTTCTCTCCTTTGTGCTTTTTTCTTTCCTCTCTTTTCAGTCTTCACTCTTTTTCCTTGTTTTCTCTTTCCTCTTTTCTTTTTTCTCTCTTCTTTTTCCTCCTCTCTCTTCTTTTCCTTCTCCTTTCTTTCCTCCTTTCCTTCTTTTTTTCTTCTCTTTTCTCTTTCTTTTCTTTCTCTTACCTCTTTTCTTCCTCTCCCTCTTTCTCTCCCTTGCCTTCTCTCTTTCCTCTTGTGGCGGGCTAGCCTTGGCCAGCAGCCAAATGCCCACCCAGCCACTCACTCCCCCTCCTCAACAGGAAACAGGGAGAAAAGGGGATGAAAAAGCTCATGGGTTGAGATAAAGACAGGGAGATCGCTTACCAGTTACCATAAGAGGCAAAACAGACTCGACTTGAGGAAAACTAATTTATTGCAAATTAAAATAGATTTGGGTAGAAAGAAACAAAAGACAAAAAAAAATTAAAGCAACAGCTCCCTGCTTCCAGGCTCAACGTCCCTCCTTCACTCCTGATTCCTCTACCTCCCCCTCACCAAGCGGTGCTGAGGGGTGGTGGGGTTACAATCAGTCCGTAACAGCTCCTCTCTGCAGTTACTTCCTCCTCACGCCTTCTGTCTGCTCCAGCGTGGGCTGTCTAGGGACTGCATTCCTGCAGGAGCCTGCTCCAGCCTGGGCTCTCCATGGGCAACAGGTCCTTCAGGAAATATCCAAATGTTCCAGCGGGTCCTCCACGGGCTGCAGTGTGGATATCTGCTCCAGTGTCGTCCTCCACAGGCTGCAGGGGAATCTCTGCTCTGGCACCTGGAGCACCTCCTCCCCTCCTTCTTCTCTAACCCTGGCGTTCACACTACTGTTTCACACTCTCTTTCTTACCTTCCTCTTCTGCCTGAGTGCTGGTTTTGCCCTTTCTTAAATATGTTACCACAGAGGCAGCACTGCCTTGGCAGCTGGGCTCAGCAGTGCCCAGTGGTGGGTCTGAGGGAGCCGGCGGGAACGGGCTGTGTCCAGCCCGGGGCAGCCCCGGCCTCTCCTCACAGAGGCCGCCCCTGCAGCCCCCCCTGTCATGTACACCTCTTCTTTTCTTCCTCTTTTCCTTTTCTTCTTTTCTTCCTCTTTTCCTTTTCTTCTTTTCTTCCTCTTTCCCTTTCCTCTCTCTTTCTACTCCTCCATCTTCTATCTTCTCTCCCTATCTCTTCTTCTCTCTTCCTCTTCTCCCTTTCTTGTTCTTCTCTTTCTTGCTGTTCTCTCATTCTCGTCTCCCTCATTCTCTCTTGCCCTCCTCCCCTCCATCCTATAATATCCTATTCTGATAAAAGAATCACACTTCTTTTAAAGCAGAAGTATAAAATAATAAACCTTTTTATGAAACAAGAACAACAGAAATAAATAAATTTCGTATTATTTTTGTTCATTTCTATTCAAAACAAAGAAAGTGTATCATATCTTACTCCTTCTCACTCACAAAAATTCAGGGAAATCTCCACAGCTTTTTAAATTTGTTTCTTCTCCCCGGTTTTCAATTAGGGCATGACTTCTAACTGAAGAAATTTAGAATTTTGAAACTAAATGTTGAATTCTGGGATAATTATGCAAAAGTGTCGTGTTTATTTTTAGCATCCAAAACATTGTATCCAACCCAAAAAGAGAAAAAAAGAAGTTAGAACATATGAGAATGACCCATTTCTACATCTTCAATTCACACTCAATTGACAAAAAAAAAAAATAAATTCTAAAATCTATTGTATCATGTGAAAGAATGAATGAAAAGAAATATTCCTTCCCTTACAAAAGATTTTTCTCAATATTCTTGTATTTGAAGAGTAATTCAGTACTCGAGAATGTTTTACATAACCATAATACAGGCAGAAAAATCAAAGTGACATAAAGAATAAGGAAGCTGGGAGTAATCACAAATAAATAAAGATTAGATCCAAAAGCAAATTACTGTTTTCTAGTAATATTTATTCCTACAAAAATACTTTTGTAAGCAAGATGATACTTTCACATTTTACATTAAAATAAACATAACTACAACTTTGCTAACTAATAAGTGTCAATTATGTCCTTAAAATATTTTTTTTAAGAGCTCTTACCTGTAAGGAAAGCCTGAAAATAAACATAGAACAGGCAATCACAGTACATCCTGTACCTTTAAAAATATAGCAACATATGATTTATTGTATTAGGTCTAATTAAAATATTTGGGTGGATGTGAAATGTATAAGTTATACTTGTTGTACATAAGGGAGTTTAACTTGGCAAAACAGCATAGCAAAAGGTTCTTTCCTTCCCTCAAAGGACCGAGCAGATACTTTTATTTTTGTGTTTTAACTTAATCCAGCTGTTGCAATTCATACTATTAGTAGTTCTCCTTACTCTTTTTTGACTTGCAACAGCTCACTAAGTCTGGAACTGAGAGACTTAAGTTTCTATTTAATTTATAACTAGAAGTCAATCTAATTTCAAATGTCACAGACAATGTTTTAAAATTACAACAATAGCAACCATCAAATAATTTGTAAAAACAAAGCATTGATAACTAACAAAGTTTTAGACTGGCCATTCTTGATAGGCACATCATTCCATCTGAAAGGAAGCTTGATTCTGCTGAAGTAATTAATAAAGTCCCTTTGAATGTAGAGGTTGAGACACACACACATACAAAGAAAGAGCCAAAGAAATGTAACATAATGTGGCATCAAAACCAAAATTCAGTCTTAACCAGCAATTGTTTTCTTTTAGTCATCCCAATGACCATGTCTAAATATTTTTAATAAAGAATTAAATGGTAAGTATAATATTAAATCAATTGACAGTACCAATCATGTCATGAATTCCTAGTTTATACAGTTCAGTACATCATCTGACTGAATGATAGTTTGAGCATTTACATTAATATCCTTAATCCACTACTACAAACAGAGAAAGGTTTACGGTTGGGCTGGGTTTAGTAGTGTTGGTTTTGCATGAAGGGGACAGACAGTTAAGAGTATACATACAATTTGAAACTGCCTAATTTTCACTGGCCAAGAAAAGAGTCCCTGACTGAAAGCAAGTAGACTTTAAAAAACAAACAAACAAACAAACAAAAAACCCGCAACAAACCAAAACAACAGCTTCTTGCTTGTTGTATATTCTTAAAGATTTCTTCTCAAAAAGTTCCTTGCTGTCCTTTATAGGTCATAGTTTTTTTCCTTTGTGATGACTGTAGGGGACACATGTTATTTTTGACACAATGATTCCATATTTGATAATGGCTACCTATAGACCTAGCAGTCTATAAAACAAAAACTCCAGGTGTATTGGTGACATAAGAAAAAGAAAGGAAGCCAAAACAAGCAATGGGGGCCATTTGCAAGAGACAATAATAATTGTCTAGATGCTGTGCTGCTTTTTTTTATTTGTAAATGAAATATAAAAACATGCAAGTGAAGCTGTCTGAGGAAAAAAGGTACAGAATGGTATATCTTGATAGATTCCTGATAGCAGATAAATGTATCTTAAGCAAGCTTATTGAAACATAAAAGATACAGCAATAGCTATGGATGCTATAAGATGCTAAACAGGGTGACTCAGTTAGCTATTTTTGCTTGTTTTTTCTTTAGTAAGTACTACCTTCCAGCAAAAGAGCTACTAGATCCCATTTTCCTTTTCTCCTATTACAAATAAAATGAAAACCAAAAGAAATGGTGGGGGAAAAAAAAAAAATCATTTTGTCCTCTCTTTTAGCTATTGAGGGCAAACAGTAAAACAGTTCTTAGGAATCTTTTGAGCTCTTTCCCATAGTGTTTGCTATTGGGATAACTAAGCAAAGGATGTATTTGAGTATAATTTTGTAATTTACAACTTCATATGCATATAACTACATGTGTACATGTACAAAGGTGAATTTGTGTCTGTAGGTGTATTTACACACTCAAGCACATAAACATAGTTTCATACATGCAGTATTTAAGTTCTTTTATTTATACTTTGATATATATGTTTTGATTCTCAGTTCTCTGTTGATACTGTAAATATTTGCCAGCCACACAATTACTGGTTCTATCATACAGCTATCATCAAACAGCCTCACTGACAAATGCAGAGTTTATTTGGATTACAAGCAGAAGATGGGAGCTTTCTATACCACTGAAAGAAAATCAGATCTTGCATAAAACACATTTTTCCTTCACATGATAGTACATAAGCAAGCAAAAGATCTTTAGGCACTTTTTAAATTCTGTTTTGAAATGAAGAGTGTGCACATAATTTAATTTCACAGTAATTAAGACAACTACCTATAAGAATCAAAATAAAATGGAATTGCTATCAGCTAGCCTGAGATAGTAAAGAAATTCACATATGTACCAAATTTTCTGAACAGTTATACCTGATCTTTTCCATAGTCCTTGGACAGTAAAATTCTGAGGCTTTTTTTTGTCTTGATTCTATAAAAATTTTAAATGAAATATGCCAGTGCATGACTATAAGAGAACTAGTAAATTTTTCAGCTCATGCAATATGGAGGAAAAAAATAAGAGAAAAGCATTATTTCCGTGTTTTTTTTCCCCTTCAACTGAGAAATGGTTTAATTACAGGTAGACTGAAACACATACCCATATCTTTATAGAAACATAAAGACATCCACAGCAAACTGTTCCAGAAAACAAATTATTACTAGAAAATGATGCTTTCATAGAAAGCCTGACAATGTTTTTTCTTTCACATTCAAGTAAAACACATTTAATTCAGTCTGCCAGAAATGGCTATGCTTCTGCTCTGTGAAAAATATGCTAATGATGAAAATAAGGACTTGACAATTTACTGAATACTAAGCGGAAAATCTGTAATGAATTGCCTGTGTTGTAGTGTTCAGTTTAGGCTTTTTTTTTTCCCCCAGTTGCTATGGAATACTAGAAATAGCATAAAAAAAAGATTATACCATTTTGTGGGATGTTGTGCACGTCCCTTAAGACAAGTGCTTAGAAGTAAAGACAAAAGTCAGCTGTGGGATAAATGAAATTCAAAGCCATAATAAAAATAGGTTTAAATACTAAATTTTCAATGCAAAAGAGAAATACAGAGAACAAAAAACAGAAATGCCAAAAAAAAAATCTAACCCCAACAAATAAATCTCAATCAGCAACCAGCAAGTTGAAACTTAGTATAATTCATTTTACACCTGCAAGAAAAAGCAGCTTCTTAGGTTACTCGGATGTTGCAACAAAAGCTCATAAATCCATTAAACCAAGCATGTCTTCAAGTTCCCAGCCAGACTTCAATTTTCACTGCAGGTTTTAAGTCTTCTACAGATTAAACTCTTTTCCTAAGAATATTTCACCAGAGCATTCATTCAAAAGGTAACTCCTCCTAGCTAAAGTCTCCATATCATTCTGTGTTTGAAAGTTTGATATATATGGCTGCTCCTGACAGGCTTATGTGTTGAATTGCATTTGCCCAAATACTTCCTAAAGGAAATACAGCAGATTATTCTTGCCTTTTCTAAGCATAAAAAAGCTGAACAAGGCTGCTGGCTACTCAGCAACCATTCTTACGTTTTGCCCCTAACTAGCATAGACTGGTATTAAGCTCTTGCAGGTCTTGTTTCTGACTTTTATTTTATGTTAGTTTATTACCTATGTACTTTAGTGTTAATATGTGACAGGTCTTCATTTCAGAACAATGATGGGAAGAGAACATATTCTGTCAAATCTCAGTTTCCCAAAGATATTTTTGAAAGTTTTGGCTCTGGACAGCAATGGACAACTATTACTGGAAAGCTCTTCTATGTCCTCGCTGCTCTTAAACAGGTGCTGGCAAAGCAGGTGGATAAAGGTAGTAAAATTGAAGAACATCTACCTACCTTCCACATAGTCATGCTTCAGCTTATAGAACTGCAGACAGACTTTGGATAAAAGAACCGGAAAACACTCTGTAGACTGTGGAAAGTCTCATCTCTTCAGTCATTTAAAAAAGAAATCAAGCTTAAAGCACTACACTCTAGGAAACATACCATATACAGACACACACACAAAAAACCCAACCACCAAAAAAACCAAAACACTCACCCCAAACAAACAAACCAAAAAACTTGCACTGCTGGGAGGATGGATTAAAGATCTGGTGAAACTTTCCTAATGTAACTTCTCTGAGTAACTGATTGCTTTGAGTGTGTTTAGATCTCTTGGATATCCTTATTTAATTTCTCTTTCTGAAAAAGAGACACAAACTTTAATGCAGAATTACTCTTTGGAATACAGAAACATTAACGAGAAAAGTTACACTTTCTAGGAGAAATGTGGAAGAGAGTTACCACACAATATACATTTTAGGATAATGCTATGCATATGGTGACAGCAATTTATAGTGCAGGAGGTTTCTCTTTTCATCACCCTGAACTACATTACTACTTTTCAGTCTCTTTCAATAGTCTACATTGAGAGACACAACACAGGAAAAAGAAAACACAACTTAAATTCTTACATTAAACATCAAAATATATTTATAAAGGAATTATTACACTATGCAAAAAGAGTCACACTGAATTTGTTGACAAATTTACACTATTTAGTCACAGCTGATGTCCATCTCCTACTTCAAAACAAAACGTCCTTTAACAGGAAGTGTTGTCATTACTGCACAAAATAACTACTAAATCTTATAAGATCATCAGCATCTGCACTGCTATCCATTATTTGTTACATTTAAGTTGTTGGATTTCCTCTTGTATTAAAAAAGGAATATCTTTAAAATGGCGTTAACATATTATGGGGGTCTTAATTTCAGCAAATTAGGCTGTGATAAAGAGGACTTGCACACGCATTCAAACATAAAATATTTTTGCAATATAGACCTGTAGAAGTTGAAACATGTTTTTATCACATCACAAAATTTAACAATGATAATTTTTGCTATTACAGCTAAATAAAATAACTTTTAAAATTTTCACATTTCAACTGATTTATTATAACTTGAATATCTAATGATCATACGGGCCACTCTCCCTTACCAGTAAAGCATCAAATAAATAAAAAAGCTTTATACACTGCACTAACATAATGTTCTTTGAGAAAATACAGGTTAGGCTTGGGTGGGACAAGCAGAAACCTAAGTAACTGCATGAGTAAAATAAAAATATTTTAATAGTACCGAGGAAGCAAGTGTGTCACACAGACTGGATTCTTGTTTTCCCAGTCTTTGCAGACACATTTTGCAGGGCTGCTAATAGATTTAAAGCAAACAACTTTATGGTAGATATTTTAAAAAATTTAAAAAAAAAAAAGAAATCAAGCAGCGCTATTTCCTGTATTTCCTATTACTTCCATGAAAGGTGGTTACAATATATGTTTTAGCACCCAGACACAGAGAACTATTGTACCAAATGGAAAACTGAAGTACTGAACACTATTTGAGCAAAAATGTATATGGAAAAGTAACAGTAACATAATAATCTTTAAAAAAAGAGAATCAACTGTTCTGAAATCTCAGCTTGCCTGAGCATACAGAAACAGACTCCAACATGATGACAAATCGGGGACAAAGAAGTACCAAAGGGGAAGCCATATGAAGTTTTCTAAACTGCTGTAAATCATCTACTGAAGGTCACAGACATGATAAAATGATGGAATTGTGTTTTTATTTCCTCATAATTGGTCCTGGAACCAAACTAAAGAAGAAAGCTTGGTTGGTCCTGAGCCAGAATGTGAAATAAATACTGAAATCAGGGATGTCCACATTGTATTAATTAAGAAAATTTCAGGCACACAGAATGGTCAGATGAATGGAGTTTGAGTCCTTATACATGGGAACAGAAAAAGGATCACAGCAGACTGGAGTAACTGGAGACCATTGGATTGGTGACCCAGTTTGAGAAAGAGGGAAGATTCATGTAGCAGAAACCCTTGGGACAATGGATTGCATGTTGACAGGAACTAGCAGAAATACTGCACCAGCAACACCAATTTAATGGACAGGATATTGGGAGTGGAGGAGCAGAGGACCAGGCTGTATTCTTAGCTCTGCATTCAGCTTTGAAAAATATTACTTTGCTTCTGTCTCCACTCTGTTTTTACATATGCTCAATTAATATTCTTAACACTGAGAACAGTATCCTCCAAAGTATTCTGTGTCATACTCAAAAGATTTTTACCATTTACATTGTGCCATTTATCATCTGAAATGTTTCCAAAATTAAATCCACACCTTAATAAAAATAACAAAGGAATTTGCATCTGTGACACAAGCATGATTTTTGGCCTGCCTGTTACAGCTGGGGCACATGTTACTATGTTACTACATGCATCATGTCGGGGCGGGGGGGGGAGGGACCCAACCCAAAACCAAACAAACAGGTAATTTTATAAAAAATGCTGACATGCAGACTGATTTTACTGGACTATTTATTGAAGTCCCTAGACAGAGACTTCATTGTCCTGTGAAAGGAAGAGGAGCAGCATTAAAACAACAAAAAAAAAAAACCCAGATAATTTCTAAAAGCTGAAATACGGAGCAAGAATGAAGATAATGGTGGTTCAGGGAAAAAAAAAACCCACATTCAAGGTAGTTAAATGTCTTATATTGAAATATATCTTTTATAGGTATACACAATGGAAGAAGCACCATCACTAATAAATAAAAATTCTGTTGTCTTTGCAATTAGCTGAGAGAAAACATTTGAGGTTTCATTATTTTACATCTGTTTCATTAGCACCCAAAACCAGCTTTCCAAATAAATACAAAGATGGGATTACCATTGTACAGACACAAGCAAGCTAGCTTTAAACTAACGGTAGGGTAATCACAGTGCAGCAACATGGAATCAAGAATTAACAACCCTGCTCTTAGGCTTGAGTTAGTATCATAGTTGGTTTAGGGCTACATCACTATCGAAAACTGAAGTAATTATCACAGAGGTGACATGGGTGTGATTATGCAAGTTACAGTTCCAACACTGGAATGCAATAATGTAGGAAACCCATCAGTTTTTCCCAGGTTAGCCTGCACTGTGGCATAACAATGCGGGGAATGCCTAGGCAAGAAGGAGCAAGCCTGAGATTCTCAGCTGGTGAACTGCTGCTATCACAACTGCCTTCCAAATTAGGTGGTTTGTTGGGAAGACCAGCGTTTCAAAGAGGTGTCTGAAGTGAATTTATGCAGAAAGACAGGTTGTACTGAAAGTTTGTTTCTTTCACTGCTCTACAGCCAAAAGCCACATCTGTAGAGGCATAAAAATCAACCTAATAAAGCCAGGCAAAAGAATGTGAATAGCTTTCTCTCTCTCTTCCCATCAAGGCTTCCTTTCAGTCCGTTGCAGAGAATAACTACCTTCAAGACTAAACAATGCACTCCTTCAGCTGAAGAGTCTCCCAAATAAATTCTATCAGACATATGCAACCACAGAAGCCTCTTAACTGTCTGTGCTCTTCCATTAACAATCAGAGCCTTAAGACAAAAACTGTGGTTCTTTCAGTGAAATTTTTAAAAGCTTTTGGTTATTGCAGGGCATTTGCTTTTTTTTTTTTTTTTTTTTTTTTTAAAGTGGAAGATAAAAACTATGACTTGTTAATAATTATGGATCACAATGACATCTTGGAATTACTTTACAGAGAAAGGAAGTAAAAATTTCTCTGTCTACATGCATACAAATAAACCAAGGAACTTGAAAATTATAAACAACAGAAGACAGCTGCAAGCTCATTTAGCCTATTTACAGAAACAGCAGCATTCAGAACAGGTTTTATTTTTAAGTCAATAGCTCTAAGGATGAAGTATGCAAAGGCTTAAAGAGACACTGTCAAAAAGATCAAAGGATTCAGAAGTGATGGTAATATTTTCCTGAGTACCATCTCATTTCAGAGCTAAAGACAGACCCTGCACAGATCATGTGTTTTACTTCATTGATGACTCCGCTCAGCAGTTCAAAGTGGGTTTAAGTCTAGCTAACCCACTAGTTTAATATTTCTGCACAGAGTGTAAATCTAGTAAGAGTGTCTTGAGTTTTATTAGGATCATACTTTACTGCTTTCCTAGGCTCAGAAGACTTAATAGGTTATGGTATCATTCATGATAGATACTATCAACACTGTGGAGTGCAGAAGAAACAGCACTATTGCCAGTGCCAGTGGCAAGCATCTCTTCTTGGTCTTTGGAAAGACTGCTGTCACAACAATAAATCAATAGATAGCTTAATCTTGCATAGCAAAAGACAAAATATGCAGAGAAAAGAAGGAGGAGGAGTTAGGACTGATGCCATGATTCTCATAGTTGAAATGAGGATCAACAAAGAAACATCAAGAAAAAGAAGTTTAAGATTCCTACTGTAAAATGAAAAACAGAATGAGACAAAGGCATTTTTTTTCTGTGAATTACCTGAACAGAATAATCAAAGTTACTTGACAATACAAAGGTCAGTTACCCTAGCTGAACAGCAAAAATACTATGAAATTATCCCATTCCAGGGTTCATTAGTCCTGAGTCTAATGGAGGAGGAAAGTAAATAGCTAGCATAGCTGTGGGCTAAAGTTACACTCCAAAAAATTAAACATTGCTTGTCCTATTTTGAAGGTTTATTGGCTTTTAACTTGTACTGAGAATCTTTGGCTTTAATCTTATCCAGACAATTCAATTTCCCAGCCTCACCCAGCAAAGGAGAAAGGGAACTACAGAAAGCCAAGACATAATCTAGGACTATTAGCATCAAACATTTATCAGAATTTGGCTGGATATTCTCCCCTGGGACTCAAACAATATGTATGGCCCAAGTACTGCAAACTGATCTAAAAAAATTCATAGAAAAATATGGATCGAGGGATATGCTAGTTCATTCCCCTAGTTCAAGGCAGGATCAACCAAATCTACATAATTCCTGACAGACACATATCTAAGTTGTTTTTAGAGATATCTAGAGATCTCTCACATCTCCCCCACAGCTCATGACAGAAATCAATTATACCTGTTAGAAAAAAAAAAAAAAAAAATCTTTGTACTACCTACTCAGAGTCTTTTCTTGCTACAATTTAAAGGGCTTATTTCTTGTCCTGTCCATATCAGACATGCAGGGTAACTTACTCCCTTACGTTTTTCCTATCTTTTATGTATTGGAAGACTTGCTATATCTAAACTCCATCTTCTCTTCCTTAATCCAAACACGTAATTCATACCAAGTTCTGTCTTATTTTTATCTCCCTGATAATTTTAAGCACTCTTCAATTGGTCCTATCCTTCATGAAGGTGCAGTGCCCCAAACAGAAGGGAATAGATAGGTTATTCCTGGTGATCCTACAGGCAATTTCCGAGTAATGACAAAAGAGGGCAAAACCAAGGATGGAACTAGGGTCAGAATTTAATATAGCAAGAAACCAGGAGAATTAGAGAGAGAAGCTTTTTTCTGTGAGAATCAGCAAAAATTTTTAAAACACATGGCCTATTTAAATATCCCCATTATGACCATGCAGGCACCTACCTCTTGGGAAAAGAAAGACACAGGGATAGTGTGGCAAGTTCCTGGGACTGTGTTAGGAACAAAACCCCTTGAACAGAAGATGTAAAAACCAGTTAGGAAGGAAGGCAGTACTAGGTTTGACTTGAACCAGTGGGGAAGCAGCAGCTGAAAACATTGAGGGTTCATGAAGGGTTGATTCTTCATTTTTAGGAAGACAGGGGAGAACACAAAAAGAAGAAAATCAGCTTCAGGAAATTAAACTTCATCAAACTCACCCACCCGCCATGCACAAAGACATTTCTGTAGTGCCTTAGTTTTGGCTGGGATAGAGTTAACTTTCTTCCTAGTAGCTGGTATAGTGCTGTGTTTTGGATTTGGCATGAGAATAATGTGATAACACACTGATGTTTTAGTTGTTGCTAAGCAGTGTTTATATTAAGTCAAGGATTTTTCAGCTTCCCATGCTCTGCCAGGTGCACAAGAAGCTGGGAGGGGGCACAGCCAGGACAGCTGACCCAAACTGCCCAAAGGGCTATTCCATACCGTATGATGTCATGCTCAGTACAGAAACAGGGGGGAGTTGGCCGGGGGGCAGTGACTGCTGCTCGGGAACTGGCTGGGCATCGGTTGGTGGGTGGTGAGTGGTTGCATCACTTGTTTTTCCTGAGTTTTTATTTCTTTCTCTTCATTGCCATTTATAATAATAACAACAATAATAATTATTATTTTTTATTTCAATCATTAAACTGTTCTTATCTCAACCCATAAGTGTTCTGACTTTTACTCTTCCAGTTCTCTCCCCCATCCCACTGGGGAGGGGGAGTGAACGAGCGGCTGTGTGGGGCTGAGTTGCCGCCTGGGGTTAAACCACACCAACAGACAGGAAACCAGCTTGCTCTTCCGTGAAGGGGTGGCACTGAGCACTTACATCAAAAGCACGGGAGTGCTAGTGCCTTTTCTTTGTTGACACCTAATTAGAAAGGTGTCTGTGATTAGACAGCTACTAAAACCAACACGAGGAACAAACATGGAAAAAATTGATTAGATGATAATTAAATAAATTAGATGTTCTCAAATCAGTTAAATCTGTTGAAATTCACCATAAGGTATTTAGAGCTGACTAGACTAGTCTCAGAATTATCAATAGTCATTTTTGAGACTTTGTAGAGGATAGCAGTGATTCTAAAAGACCAGAAAACATGTAGTGACTAGCTTTAAAAAAAATGAAAAAAAGACAGGGCCAAGGAAGTAGAGATGCAGCAACTGAATTTCAATTCCCCCAAAATATGGAATAAAAATAATTTGGAATTATTTAGTAGATAAGAACTTGAGTAATACATTGACCTGTCAAGAACAAGTTACTTCAAATCTATCAAAATATTCTTTATGACACAGCAGCAGATCCTGTAGTTAGAGAAGCAGCAGTAAGTATCATATAGCCCGACTTAATGAGTCTTTGGACATTGTTTCTCATGGGACTTTCATAAGCAAAGAAGAGAAATACAATGCTGCAAAAGGAAACAAGTTCTAATAAGCAGATGACACTAAGCTTGGAAGGGCTGCATGCATGCTGAAAGACAAGATTACATGTTAAAGCAATCTTAATAAATTTGAGAAACTGTCTGCAGAAGACCTGAATACAATTCAGTAAGGGGATTTCTAGACCTTAACAGGAATAAGTAACAGCAGAAATACAAGATGAAGAACAACTAGTGAGGCAGCAGAACAGTGGAAAAGGAGCACTGAGGCTAGAGTGGATCATACTCTGACTAGTAGTCTATGTCTAAGCAAAATCAGCAAAATCTTATGCTAGGATGCATAATCAGCAGGTTGCGAGTCTAGAAATTTACAATGGGTCAGGGAATTGTTTTCAAAAGAATGGGACAGTGGATGCTAGGAAGGAAAATACAGAGCAGTGTGCACTGGAGTGAGTTGCTATTTTCTACATCCCAAAAAGGGTTGCCTTAAAAGTTTTTACTCCTTCTAGGTAGCAGAAGAACGGCCTGCCTGCTGACCATTTTACAAACAACTGCCACAACAGGAAAGATATTTAAAAAACAAAACCGAGCTGTACACCCCCAAGATATAGGAAACTGGGTAGGTGTGTATTTCCTCTCACAGGACACATCAGTAAGTTTTTATTTTAATTTCTAACATATATCTGCTTTATAACTTCAGAATTTTCCTCCTACTGTATTTAATTATTTGAGTAATTAAAAAAATGAATGTGCAACTTGATGTCTTTATTGCAAACAAAGAAGAGGCTGAATAGTCTGACAGTGTCTTTTTAAAGATGACACATAATGACAATGAGATTTCTGACAATCATACGTTATTCATTCAGATTTACTACTACAGCAAAAAGCTTTAGATTAATTAATGCTGCAACATATTTAAAAAATGACTAAGTCAATTAATCTCTTTCATCTATAAATGGAACGGTAGAGAGGGGAATTTTTGAAGAACTTCATTTAGGATTGCCAAGGTTCTACCAACAATGATAATCATTATAAAGGAATAAGTAAAGTATATTAAAGTAGTAACGTATCACTGGTACAAGTTAAGACTTGAAGAGTACACAAATCAATACAGAATAAAATATGCTAGTGCCATTCTACAGCTTAGACCAGGTGAGTGCACATCATAAATTTACATCCCTTGCTCATCTTAGCTGGCTGCAGCACAGAGACCAGGAATGATCATCTTTAGTAACAGCAAAGGTACCATGCTGGCAGAAAGGTACTGAAAGAAATTGCAGAGCTGGATAAAGTAAATGGGAGACTGTAAATTCAAGGACTGTGAAAACAAAACATTACTTACGCACTGAGGCCAAATCAACAAATATGTGTTTGAAGTCAAATACCTTATTGGCTCCTATTAAGAGTTAGGCACTCAGGTAACTTTACAGGTTTGCGCCTAATCAATATTAAAATGCAGCAGAAACACAACTTTTACATGAAATCAGAAGTTAAATGAGAATCCAAATACTTTAAAAAAAAAAATCAATACAGAATCAACATTTTTTGGTTTTACAACTGCAGAATTTAGAATTTTTAGGCTAATCAGTTTAGGATGACCTAGCCTATAACGTAGCACAATGTTTCAAGTAGGGAGTAAAGAACATTGAATTTGACCCTTCTCAGTTATCTAGATACTCATGACCACATACGGCATCCTCCAATCTACTACACATTCACACATACCATACCATGAATAAAAATCTGAATGTATCTGAATTTTCTTCCTATTTGCCTGCAATTCTCAGTTTCTTAGTAACTGAAGAAATGAAAGAAGATCTAGCTTTGAACCTCTTTAAAAGAATCTTTCTCTTACTATTAATTCTGCAGCAATTAAAAACGGCTTCCACATTTTCTATATTTAAATAATAAAAATGCTGCCTTCATTCCCTCCCATAGGTTTTGCACACAAAATTTTATTCATGCCCTGCTCAGAGAAACAAGAATTTTTAAAATTACAAAGAAATGCTATTACCAGGCATGCGAGCCTCTCCCATACAGTTGTCTCATATCACAAGACGTAAGAAGAAGCAATCTATTCACTGCTGTGAGAAACAGTATCTTAATAAAAACAGATTTCCAAAGTTGGGTTTTCTTGCTTTTTTGTTGTTGTTGGATGCAAATCCTTGCACCATAACACACGTTTGGACATTCATTTTCAACAGTTTTCACCCCCTCATTTCCTTGGCACCCTTGCCAAATATACTTGAAGCAATTTCTTGACAGGAACTAAAGCATTTTATATCTGTAAAAGGTGGCAAATTCAGCTTCGTCTTGCATACCATCTCTTTTGCAATTTTACCAAAATACAGCTATTATAAGCATGTTATGAGGCTACCAACAAAGCAGTCCATGGTTATATAGTGCAAATGATCACACAGAGTGTTCTCTTTCTTAGGAACAACAGTGAATTCAGTAAAATTACGTCCCATCGTTACTTCTGCTTCACCAGAATAAACTCAGAAGTAACAGACATAATGCATTACTACTCCTCTACATGGGCTTTGAAATTCTCTTGTCCTAGATTTTAGGTTCCACTGTAAAAGGATGTAATTAAAATAATAGCAGATGTCTCCCTTTGCTTTCAGACAGCAACAAGTATTAAAACAATTTATTAGAATAGAAAATTTTTGCTGTAATATTTGGAGAAGACGAAACTGCATCTTGTAGGAGACCCCCACCAACCAACTAGTTTTTCCGTACTTTACTTCCTGCCCAAGTTTCCATCTGCAGGTCACTAAAAGACCTACCAAGTATTCATCCCCTTTGAGGAACAAGAAGCTGCATGCCCATCTGAACCAGGAGTCAACAGAAGACAACTGTTGATTTCCATAGGCTCTGGATAACCCAGCTATCCCCTAAAAGCTTAATGATTATAGTTGAAATCTACACCCAAAGTATGCTGTTATTTAGCAACTCAGTATCCAACCTCTCCAGTGACACAGACTAGCTCACAGTGTTCAAACACCCCTCTCCTTCCGTTCCCAATTCTCTATCGGCACAACCCCCGTTACCACAGGCAACACCAGCATGTCATAACAGAGATTTAAGTACCAGACCACAAACCCAAGTGAGAGAAGGAGTGCATCCAGCTCCATCTCACACTTTCTCCATGCACATAGTGGCAGAGGCAACCCAGTTGTCAAGCTTCAGTCCTTAAGCAAAAATGAGATGTAACACTGGGCTACCTGAGCAGATCACACTGCCTTTCTAAAGAAAGGCCACTGGACTGGAGCTGGCCCACAGACTCCTTTTCGAAGGTACAAAGTTAAGCCAGTCACTAATGATTTTAAAAGCCTTGAGCTAACAAACAAACAAAACCCATCAGCTGTATTTCCCACTTTGGTACTGGAATTCGATTCAGCCATTAACCAGCACTTTACTTTTTGTAAAGATTATATACCATTCCTAGATGGTTTTCAAAGAGAGAGCAAAAATACAGAGTGTATAAACACTGACCTTGTTTCTTTTAACCCTTCTTTCTGAATGACTTCCAGTATTTGTTTTGCAGTCATTGGTGAGTTGGGGTACTTTTCCAATGCCTGAAAAAGAGATCATAAATGTGTAAGTGACAAGACGTAGCTGTCCTGTGAATCTGAAAGGTTATGCGATCATGCAGTTTTTATGTAGTCATTTGTGAAAGGCAGGGAACGGTAGTGTTGAGACTGGAGTCCTCTGTCTGCTGGAAGGCCAGATACAATCCAGGAAACTGCAGCAAGAATAAGATTTACTTGCAGCTTTTGTGCATCATCTGCTACATCTGCCTGGGAAAAATTCTTACCAGGTTCCAAATAAAAGAGTTGAAATATGCAACTAATTTTATGACACAGCAACGGAGTTCCTTTCAGGCAGGAGGGAAAAAAAAACCAAACCAAAACAAAGAGACAGCTAGTCTTCTTTTTTGATTTTTATTACTTTAGAACTACTTGAGGTCATTTGAATATTCTACACTTAGGTTTTGTCATGACCTCGGGAACGAAGTTGGCTAAAACCTTCCATTTGTAGAACAGGAGCTTCTGTGATAATTGACACAGATAGGTTTCAATTTAAAAATGCTTTTTGTTTCTAAAAAACTATGAAAAATGAAGTAGTCAGAACAGTCACAGCACACAAGATGCTACATGACAGAGTGCAGTATATTTTTCCAGTTCAGCTCAGTTTTCCACTCCTTTGCCTTTTCCAATTGAGCCCAAAGTAGCCCACTCCTCTTTCCAGATACAACCATCTTGTACACATTTTTCTGGTTTTCCACTTCCTTTTTGTCCCCATCAGTTTTAAGCTGTTAAACAAACAGCCACTCTTTTGCTCACGTAAAGTGCCAGACTGACAGCCCTGGAAAATGAAACCTTTCAATCAGCAGTAAAAGGTGCAGCACAGGCCATGGCAATCCAGCTTCCCAGAGCATCTTGCCAACATATCTCAGCCAGAACTTGCATTTCTGCCCTGGGTAAATAAGAAATCAGTTTGGTCTCCAAATTCATCTGATCCTGAGCTTCTCTCTAGTAGTTACCAAATGACGGCAATTGTGAAAGTAGCGACTACTATGTGGATACCTGCCCACTAGGAACTAGAGACACCAACACATTGTATCATGCAAGTCATCAAACTGTGAAGGGTATTAGCCAGGGCTGTAATTCAAGCAGCTCGCCTAAAGCCAAAGCCTCCCTACTCACTACAGCTTGACCAGCTCAGCCCTCTCCTGCCATTTTACAGTTCTGATTTACTGCCCATTCTCCCCTTTCGCAGCCAAAACACAGTTTACCAAATCCTTCGGTTCTTCATTATACATGAGCTTTGTATCCTTTATCTTCCAGTTTCACAAAGGAAAATGCAGAAGTTAGGGCTGCACTAGAAAGGTCTGGGAGCTGAACTGAGCTTATCTCACGTACATCAATAGGCAAGATTCAAAAGGGACCCGTCAGGAAAGGAAAACCGAAAGGTGATTTGAAAGGAGAAAGAAGAGTGGGTAGGAAAGAGTACGGCAATGAGTAAGGATGGAAGGAACTGCACAGGGCTTGGAAAAGGGCCATTGCACAGCAAGGGAAGAGAAATGATACGGTGTATTAGCGACAGAACCACAATGACACATCGGAAAAATGACAATGCATATAAAGATTAAGACTAGGATGAGAAAAGATTAATGGTGTGAAGAGACAAAAATGGAAACTTTAACCTTTGGAAAGAAGACAAAGGACAAGGTAAAATGAGAATACACCAAAATAAAGGGAAAAGAAGAGAACTGAACTGGGAACATTCCAGAGGGCAAACTGGAAAGGACAGAAGAGGAAACTACACTGTACTGGACACGGCTATGAAGGAAACTGTGTGCACTTGAAAGTGGGGTTACTCACTGTGGAGGATTCCCTGTTTCTCTTCCTGAGTACAGGCCCCTCAGCACACCTGGGCAGCTCCTCCCTGCAATTGAGAAAATTTGGGTAGCCCTGTCCCCTTCTCTACGACATCACATCCTACTCTATAAAGTCAGTAAAAGTGCCAAGTATTACCACGTGAGTTTGACGATAATGGGAAGGAAGCAATAAAGCTACGCAAACATCGAAGTCACCCTGTTCTGGACAATGGGAGAAGGGAGAGCAGTTTGTGCTGAGGAAGCTGCACTGAACTGGTTGTGGAAACAATGGCCAGACATATGGATACGGAAGATCATCTTCACCGAACAACAATGAAACCAACAAGCAGGATGCATAACACCACTACAGAAAGTTTAATCAAACCCACAAGGCAGATTTCAAATACCACAGTATGAAGTGAACACATTCAGGGTATAATGACAAACTGAAATGTAGAGTATGTTAGACAGGCTGAAAGCGCTGGAGCAAACAATTGCCCATTGTGTGGACTTGTTTTACGCCGGACATGTAGCGTGGGCTGCAGTTCATATACCCCATGAATTTAATTCTGTTCATCTAACCCTTTAAACCCTTTAAAGCCTGTTATTTAAAGAACTGTTCATACCCTAACTGAAAAGCATTAATTCTCCAATTCAAACACTGCTTAAGTTGAAAACCCTGTTATTGTGTACCTGATTAAGTTTCTTTATCAGAATGAAGATTAATTTAGCAGAGAACCTTCATAAGGATGTTTTTTTCTGCCCCTCCCACCATGCTGGCATCCCTCAGTTTTAACCTAACCATTTATCACAGTAAGAAAATAAAAATAATTACTTGTAAAAACATTTTAATGATAATCTCATTTTCTTCCCCCAGTTATGGAAAACAGCATCAGAATATTATTTAAGAGTCTGTGAGCTAATGAATACACTGAACTGATAATTGCACTAGTGTCTCTTGCCTCTGTATCTCACCATTAACACCGCTAAAAGCCCGCAATCCCTTTTGCTTTTCTCAGACTTTTAAAAATAATATTAGAAATTGAAACTGAATTACTAACAGTGCCTTAAAGCAAGTAAAATATTAAAATGCAATAGCATAGTTAGGTCATAGACTTCTTAGTCAGAAAAAGTAACGCACATCAGAGGAGGAAGCCTTTATCTGTTTTAAGTATCTTTGTCCTTCCTCCCACTCCATCCACCAACACTCATATCGTATATGGGCAGTGACTAATAGTGCTGAAATTAAAACATGCCAAAGTACTGTCATGAAGAGTATGATTGTTTCGATGTATTTTGTTAAGAAGGACAATGGTGGAAGAATGGTTTGCACTGACTGCACCCTCTATCACAGAGGATCAAATATGCTCTATTTATTCCTGCCATTCAACCACAGCCTTAAAAAGGGACAGCCGCTAAATAACTGGGACAAATAATTTGATACCCATCAGGACAATCTGGAAGAGAACAGAAGTAGTCATTGCACTGAACACATTCTTGGTGTTCATTCAAACCCTAGTTAATGGCTCAAAGAGAAGACAACTCAGATCCTACCAAGAACAGTGGAAATCAAACCTTCCAGCAAATGGCAGCAGCCTGACAAATTGGTATGTTTGTATCCCCTACATGTATCAACCCACTACTTCAGATGTTAAATAATTACCCAGATGCCACAAACACAAACATTCCCAGTTTCATTGGAAAAGTCATGTCAGTTATATGGGACAAGAAGAAATCCAAATTCCTTTTCTCGCCATGGCATCTATCATCTTCTGTGCATCGACAACTGCTCAAAAAAATCAGTTGCCACACTGGAGAAAAGACACTTTCCAGTGAACTGTTAACAAGAAAACTCTAGAGCAGAGCCAAGACTCTCAGCTTCACATAAGAGAGAAATCCTGAATGCTCAGCTCACCTACAAAATCAGAAGAGAACCTCTATATAATTGATGGAATGTTTAGTTTACCTTATATACACAGCTGCTTGCGAATACCTGAAATCAGATCAGCTCAATCGTTTGCATTTCAGCCACTAGAGGGAACACAAGCAGAGGGACAGCACGAAGAAAGGCGAACTAGAAAGTCGGCCTTTTTGCCACCCATGAACATTCCTGCAGAAAGTGGGAAGCTTTGCCAGAGAAGCAGCCACCACTCCTGCAGCTATCAGTTATCATGCTGACAGAAAACGATTCTTCTAAGCACGAACCAAGTGTGGTCTGATACTGTGCTGTGGTCCAAAAAGCAGCAGGCAGATCAGTCTAGTGGGCTTGTTGATGCTGATTGTGTGGCCAGAGTACAGTTAGCTGGAACTGGCCTGAGCCTCTTCCATTTCTGGAAGCTGCCTGCAGGGATCTGAAGGTCAGGTAGCTGACAAAAATCAGGAACATTTTATCAACATCTGCTTGGTCAAACTATAGGCTGAGCTGCTACTCACAAACTAAAGCAATTCTCTTTAGAACATCACTTAAATAATTCGGGAGGAGAAAGAGGAACAGTACAGTTATTGCCAGTGCTCCCACACAACTAAAATACAAGTCAGGCTGAACTGCACAATAGACTATCTTCACTGCCCAAAGACAGCAGGGTGAATAAAAGAACAGAAAACTAACTTTCCTTCTCCTAAGCAGAAAATATATGTTATTTTCTAGCCACCCATTACTAAATAAATGAATTGAAAGATGGAGTCCCAAACAGGGTACAAGAACAGCATCCTGGAAAAAATCCAGCATTGTCTTTTCCAGCTGCTTGTGTGAGGTTAACAGGAGGACTGACTTCTATTGTGGGAAATGCCCCACTCAAATCTTTTGTATTCATTTTTGATTAACGGCTTTAGTCATTGGGGGATTATCAGCAGCCTGGTAAAAGTTCAAAGCCCTTTGTGTGAAGAAAGATGGGTAAATGGTTAGGAGAGGAGGGTAGGGTAGGGTACAGAGTGGGGGAAGAAAGGAAGTGCATAGAGATGGATGAAGAGGAGAAAACAGCAAGAAGATTCTGAGGATGGAGGGTACACAATACATGAAAAAGAGGAAAGAGGGATGAAAATAAGAAGGGAAAATGCACTACAACCTTATTTTAACATAAGTTCTTAAACAGATATTCATGGAGCTCTTGCTGATGGTGATTAAGAAAAAGGTAAAGAGTAGTTTCCAAGTACTAAAATATTAAAAGAAGCTGAAATGGGAGTAATAATTCTCCTGATAGGACTTTTGTCTTTGAGCAGCTGCAGTTACAATAAGGAAGTTATAAAATCCAAGTAGAAGAAGGTGCATGTCATAAGACATGTCTTTCACGGTAGCTCCATACTATGAATTTGTCTCTGTAATCCATGCATCACTACAGATAAGAAAGAAAAGTAAAATCAGGCAAGGAAAGGAACAAAGATGCAACATGAACAAGAAAGCAACACATAAAAATACCTAAACCTGCTGAAATACATTAAATTAAGTTTTAACACCAGTTACGTGCATGGTTGTTAGTCCACACTTTTTTAAGGTTCATAGGGAATGCTACTGACCTGTGGAGCTCAAATGGTTTAAAGTTGTCCTCGTTTCAGCTGGGATAGAGTTAATTTTCTTCCTAGTAGTTGGCATAGTGCTGTGTTTTGGATTTAGCAGGAGAAGAATGTTGATAACACACTGATGGTTTACTTGTTGCTAAGTACGGCTTATGCTAGTCAAGGACTTTTCAGCTTCCCATGCTCTGCCAGGTGCACAAGAAACTGGGAGGGGGCACAGCCAGAACAGTTGATTTAAATTGGCCAAAGGGCTATTCCATACCGTATGACATCATGCTCAGTAAACTGGGGGGAGTTGGCTGGGGGGCAGCGATCGCTGTTTGGGAACTGTCTGGGTATCGGTCAGCAGGTGGTGAGCAATTGCATTGTGCATCACTTGCTTTGTATATTATTATTACTATTATTATTATATTATTATTACTACTACTATTTTACTTTATTTTATTTCAACTATTAAACTGTTCTTATCTCAACCCAGTAGTTTTTCTCACTCTTACTCTTTCGATTCTCTCTCCCATCCCACTAGGGCAGGGGGAGTGAGCGAGCGGCTGCGTGGTGCTTAGTTGCTGGCTGGGGTTAAACCATGACAAAAGTACACCCAAGAAACATTTTTCCCCAGTCCTCTTTCAGTCAAAAGCACTTTACAGTTCCTTTAGCATGAACTACAGGGAACAACTGGGAGAGTGTTTCCTGCAAAAGAATTTCTACTGTAGAATTTGTTTGCAAGTCAGTCTGAAACCGCCTAGCTTTGCTAACCTGCCAGATGCGTAAGGCATTATCATCTCCTAAAATACTGAATGAAAGGAAAGGGCTAGAAAGAAGCTAAACGATTTGTTTGTTCATTCCATTGCTTTGACTGGCTGGTTTGAGGCTTGTTCTGGGATGTCTGGACCCTTTTTTTTTTGTTGTTGTTTTTTAAATTTGTTTATAATGTCATATTTTAAACTGATAGAAAGGCAGCAACAGTGCTTTGGAAATTCCAGATGAACTGTACACTTTGACATTTTGAATTCAAAAGAAATTGGATTACAATTCAGTTAAAATTAAACATACAATTGTGTTATTCCTTTAAAAGGCACAATCTCTAACAGCAATGACATCTTGCCATTGCTAGTGGCCTCATACATCACACCAGAAAACATAGGGTAAAGTTTTCAACCCTAAACAACTGACTTATAATAACTTATTGATCTGCTCTGACATACTGAAACAAAAGGAAACCTTTGTATTTCTCTCTTTACTAATGCAATCAGCCTGTCCAAGCAACCAGGAACTTTCACTTAAAGGCTCTGTCAGCACAGATCCATAAACACCTTGGTGACTGTACAGGATGAACCCAGTGAGCACACAGAATGCTATCAGATTTCTGTAAGATCAGGATCAAAGATACATACCCCAATGAGCAGGATGTCAAACTTGCTACCCAGGTATGGGTTCCATTATTAGCAGCAGGATTACTAGCAATGACTTCGGTTCAAGCATGGAACATCCAGATTTTCAGAATAACTGCTCAATTCTGACAGTGCAGTCCAGCCTCCAGACTTCTGCTTAGCCATGCAAACCATACCTTTTCTTGCTTTCTATCACAATACCCCATTGCTTCTCACTCTGTCCAGCCTTTCTCTAGTCTCAAAGTTGACACTCTCATCTTTTGAGGTGTTGCAATACCCCAACTTCCGTATCTCCCACCCTTCCACATCCCTACTGAAATACCTTTCTTCCCTTGTCCTCACCACAGTGCACTCCCACAATACATTCCTATGTCCTCTACCTCCTGAAACATTAGCACATCCATGAAGATGCAGTTCATTGCCATGGGTTCCCCAAAACCCACACAGAGGTGCAGAAGTACTGCCTAGGTACTCAATACTGAATAGCTAGCTAGCAGCACACTGTAGCTCTTGGGTGCTGACAGGACAAATTGCATTGTGAACCTCCTGTGGCTTGTAGACCATATTCTCTGGCTATTTACTTTAGAGTAGAAGTTTCAATTTCTGTACCAATGCACCCAGCTGAAAAACATGGGTCAAAGCTGTTTACAACTACGAATCATTATTCCAGAGAAGGGGCCAGGAGCAAAACACAGCTCTGCCTCCCAAAAACATTACTAAAATCTGCACTCATTTGGTGATCACATGGGCCATGATCCTGAAATGCCTCTAATTCCAGCAGGGATAAAAATTCCCCTTTGGCATCTACCCCTGTACAAAATGAAGAGAGGCCATGCTTAGGTGACTGGAACTAATGGAGCGGAATGGATATGAGTGCCCTGTCAGCTGCTTTTATATTACAGATAACAGAGGAAGGAACTACCAGCAGTGTGAATACATTCATCACAACTAAGGGAACAAGAAAAATAATGCTAAGAAGCACCAACCCCCAAACATATTCGCTTCCATATATGCTGTTTTCTCTATTGAAAGCCGATACAGATTTTTTTTCCCCGAGACACTGAAAGGTCTGCTGTATAACTTGTTTCAACATAGTAAATAAAAAAAAAATTACAAAGAGTAAAACTTCCCAGAAAAATCAACAGAGAGAATGAGTATGTGTTTGTTTTAAAAGCCTTCATTGCTTAATCTCCTCAGGCAAATGTAATGTGTAAGGGTTACTTTTAATGTGAGAAATAAAATTCCTACTGGCTACTCTCTGAATGTACCGAATTTAACAGAAGGTGACAGTTATGCCGGTTTTCTTGACATTGCATTACTATCAGAGCTTATCTTATTAGACAGTGTCCTAAAGATACAGACCTAAGATTTCCAGAAGGCAAAAAAGAAAACAAAAAAAAGAAAAAGGAGGGAAAAAACCATGAAGAAGGATAGCAGAATACAAATAAAATATTGTAAACTATACACTCTACCTAAATATTCTTACACATTAGTTTCGGCCATTTTAAGTATTTCATCCAGGTAAAACTCACCCACTAAAAGGGTAAGATAAGTTTCATGCTGCAACTGACATTGACACACCATGAATATATTTAACCAACCAAAAAGCACTTCTGTCCATGTTACTAAAATGGTTAATGAGAGCAAACATGAAAATAAAACTGTAAAAATTATACTTCCCTTTTAATTCTGTCAGATAGATGGCATGAAATTACGTCATGAAATTTACACCACATTTTGATGCTTAGGTAAAAATCCAGTATAAGTCACATTGATCCTCTTAACCTTACAAGGGAAGTCCATGAACTTCACAACTCAGTTGTTTGCTCTGTTCCTTACTCACAGGATGATACACAACATCACTCCATTTGAATTAATAAGCAAGCAGAGATGCAGAATATTAAGAATCTTTCTTACTAATTTTATCCCAGAAAGAAAGACCAGAATGTGTCTAATGCATGGAAAACTTGGAAACAAATTCCTGAGAGGTGTACAGCAAGTGATAAAGCTGGAAAAATTAAAAGTCCCTTGCAATCACAGACACAACGAAAAGCCACTTTCAGTGCCTTGAGCCCACCTGTTCAAGTACTGGAGGCAAAACAGAAACCCCTCATCTCCACAAAATGAAAAATGATGAAAGCTTTGGGTTTGGGTTTGGTTTTGGTCTGTTGCTTTGTTGGTGGGTTGGTTTGGTGGTTTTGTTTTTTTTTTTTTGGGGGGGGGGGGGGTTGCTTGTTTGTTTGTTTTAAATAGGTGAGTTATTCTTTCTTGTCAAAACAGACAACAGAAAAGAGTAGAGTCTTAAGAGTCCTTGCGTGTTACACAGTTTATTCCTTCCAAAGCTTGCACAATTATTTCACATCAGTTTTCATTTCTGAATCATGACATCATTGTGTACAGAATAAAGTTCACTGGCACAATCCAGATCTACTGCTTAAATTACTCTGAGAGCAGATATGATAAGTCATGTTTTTGAACTAAAGAAACACAGCCTTCTCATAGAATGTGTAAAGAGAGAATTCTTTTGTTAGCTGTCAGTGGGGTTTTGCTATCTCTGTTAAATATATAATGGTTAGTGTCATAACAAAGATCAGCCATCATGTTATGGCATTTATCTTCATGAGTGAAGAGAGGAAGGGCTACTGTGATTTATTCCGTCTCTCCTCATGAGACGATTAATGTCATAGGAGATTAGTCTTCAGTACTGACTTGTACACAGAATAAAATACAGGGCTGGAGTGGGATGCTAGGCAGTTTTAATTGCCACAAGTTTGGAAGCCCACATTACTTACAGATGGCACAGTTGACAATTACTCATCTAAGATTTTCAAAAATAGGAGAACATTTTGCAGTTCACTAACTCATATCCATTTTGTGTCATTTATTTGTTCAGTCCTTCTTAGCGGTCTTTCCACATAGTCCTTTCCCCCGTCTCATCACCTAAGTCCACCCACACTTGTCCTGTTAAATACACCACTTACTGCAGAACTGAAGTCCATACTGGTGGTTTATAGTGATATTTGGCAGCATCTGCTAAAGGTTTGAAAAATACACTATTTAACAACTATTACTAAGAAACATTTGTCACAATACAGGCAGATTAGAAAGAACATAACAGCTCTGTATCTGTGTTTGTATTCATATATATAAACACATAAGCAAAACTCAGGATAGAAGGAACAGCTTTCCTCAAGTTCTGAGAAGAGTTACATGCTCACTTCTTCCCAGGGAACTTGTAAAATAATCTGACCATCCTAAATTCAAGTTAATAATCTTTCAAAAGCCTGTAACTTCAGAGAAATGCACACAGACTATTTTGTTTACATGCTTCTCACTCCTTCTTATGAAAGAAAATACTTCAGATAATACTGTGGTGAAAAAAACATGGTAAGAAAAAGTTCTGTTAAAGAGGGAAGAATTATTTTTACCCCAGAATGGAACATGAATTGTCTGTAGTTCTTAAATTCTCCTTTTCTAGATACTGCTAAATCATGCCAAGCTACGTAAACTTTAACCTTCAATATAAAAGTTGTTTTCTGTTAAAAACAGCAATTCTTTACCATTGGTTTACATCAAATAGAACATATTATTAAACAGCTCTCACCACAAAGCGTTATCTTTATCTACACTTCTCAAGTATTGACTTAAACATTTTTATCAGGCTATTAATCACACCCACATATAATGTGATCAGCAACTGAGACCAGCCCTGACAGTGAGACCAGCCAGGTAACAGGGCAACATTATGGCAGGGAAGAAGTATCACAAAAGCGAAGGACATTTCTTATTGATGGTAAGTGGATAGGAGAGAAAAATCAATGGGTCCTCATCAGTACAACTGTCTACCAGCTGGATGCTGACTTCCCTTAGAGATTTAAACCAATAGGAGCAATCACTTGGCACAGGTAAACTAACTCAATAGGACCTCCAGCCTGTAAAGAAGAAAGGTGAATTGTGACTTCAAAACTGGAGTTCATAAGGAGACAAAATGCTGATTGTTAAACAGTTTGTAGCCAGATCTCAAACCCAAATACAGAACATGTCTTCCCTCATGGGGGAAGCCCTGTTCAGGATAATCTGCAGTTGTTGTGGAGGCTCCAAACTCCTGACCCTGCTTGAAGGCATTATTCCAAGCTACAAGACTGGCTGAACCCTCCAAGTCAAGATGGACAATCACTGACCAGGTTACAGTGAGAAACGGCCATCAGCCATACACATCATGCAACTACCGTCACCAAACTCCAGAATCACAACAAAGTAATTGGTCAACAGAGAGGAATCACAGAGGATTTTATAAAGGCATGAAAATACAGAGACTTCTCATAAAGCTAGGCTTCCTGTTCAAAACAAGCTTCTATTTTTAAGGGTCCTTAATATCACAGCATATTTCTTATCTAAGACCCCTCACTATCCATTGAACAAATTAAACTGTTACACATCAGGACAATAACTGTAACCCAAGAAAAGCAAGCCAAGAGAGCATAAAACGTGGCTGTTATACAGTATATTCAGTCACGGGGTTTATTCTTTTTCTGTGAGCACCAACATACATACATGTGAGGATCTGAGTTTTCCAAAAGTCACATCTCCTCAGCAAATGCAGCAGCAAAAACTGTCAGCTCCTAGGAAATGCTACTGGCAAATAAATTCAATGTCTATGGGGTTTAGGCACATCATTTTAGATTTAATGTTTTAGAAGTTGATAATAATACACGTTTTAGCTGTATCTTCCATTTCCCTCCAAAAATACCTAGCAATAAGTGAGCAGTAAAATGAAAACTGTTTTATGGAAAAGTTACACTGCCTCAACTTGAACTTCCAGTGTAACTACTGATCTCATACTGTACCTTTGAAACAATGAGAATTAGTAGCGAGATTAGCCTTACAGTTCAAATCCAGGAATGCAATACTCCTTTAACTGTGCCAGACAATCTCATCCAAAGACACAAAATTATACTTAGGAGATTTACATGCTATGTCCTCCAAGGTTAAAACAAAAATAGACCAAGGTGTCCAGAATGACAACAAGAAAACTACCACAGTCTCATATTCAAGCATCATGTCAGACAGACTTTTGGACATGGGAGATTCTAGGAGATTTATGGTTTTTTGCTGCTCTAGAAATAACCTGGGCAAGATAATTTGAAACCAGTTCTGAAAATGCCCATAGGAGATCTTACAACCAAATGGATGATAGAATATTTCAGAAGACAAACTGGTCTCTTCAATTATTTCAAAGGGATTACTTGTAATTTCAACAATACTCCTTTGGCGGATAGCCCATAACAGAACTTGTTCTAAAAACAAACAGAATGCAACATAATCAAAACATAGTATGTCATTTCTAAGACAAAGGCCCTGTCTCTAACACAGAAGACAGAATTTTTTTCATCTTGGTGTTTCATTGGGATCCTTATAGTCCCAAAGTTTGAAAAGAATCCAAACTTTAAAGATGAAGGTTGGGGGACTTTAGCTGCTTATCTAATTAAGTAAAATCGTAGCAAAATAAACAAACAAACAAACAAAATGCAATTTTATCCTAGAATTCAGAAGGGTTGTTTTTTTTTTTCCTCATTTCTTTCCTTGTTAGTCATAGGTTTGGGGTTTTTTTTCCTTCCTTCAGTATATTTGCTGTTCTACTTCTCATTGGTATAAGAACAACTCCACCTCTTCTTCGCTTCCCAATGCAGCACTACCATTTTTCTCCCCAGGATTACATCAGTATCACCCAGGCACACACTCTTTTCACCACATGACATGCCAACAGACATAAACCAATTTCATTCTCTTCTACTAATCCCAGAAAATGTATGCAAGTACTAAAAGTAATAAGCTTCATAACTATTATTATGTATGTATGTAGCACTTAAAACCTCTTTTTTTTTTCAGAACATTAATACTCAGAATGTTTTCCCCAGATCCCTTCCCGCCTGCTCCACACACATATTTTTCTATAAAATTAACTCCAACATTTAACAACACTTTAACACATGAAGCTTCTTGCCGTAACAGCTCTAAGAATGCTGATAACAGCAAACAGGTGCACTGAATTTTTAAAATTTTTTTAAACCACTCATTCTCTTTGCAGCTCTTTCAGAAGCATTTCCAAACTACCATGCGTATAAACCAACCTCAGTTATCTAGGCAGCCATTTTTGTAGATCTGGCTCAGAATGAAGACAGGAGCATTATTTTACTTCATTTAACATTACTTTAAATAGCTTGAAACATTCTCCTACAGCTCAGACACTAATATAATGAGTTCACGCATGAAAATTACAGTGTGAAACGGAGTCTGTTCTCATTAAGGATAGTTAAAATTGGCTACACAGACAGAGATTTTAATTTTGTTCTTTTAATTTAATGAAAGCGTTAAAGATTTAGAGAATAATAGTAAGATGAGAATGTTTTGATAATGTGTCAAACAGTCTATCTCCAAGCAAAGTAGGTAACCCTACAAATTAATGGAGACAGAAGTGTTCTCTTTTGCAACATAACAATTATTTCAGTAGACATTAATCTACAAAAAATTCTAATAGATTCTAATAGATCCCTGAAGAAAAAAAAAAAAAAAAAAGAAACTCCCACTTAGGCCAAACTAATTTAACAGATTAAGATATCTTAGATTTTTTTTTTTTGGCTGGTTGGTTGTTTTTTCTAGACAGATTAAAAATAAAGACAATGCTTTTTCTGATCTAACTTCCAACATCCATACAAAACATTCTTGATCAACTGCTTTGACTCTATTATTCCAAAGCTTTTTCTTGCTCCCCATCTTCTGTTGCAGTTTTCAATCCGCAGTTCACAGACCAGTTGAAAGACCTCCTTTTTAGAGGCCATGAAACACAACAGCTCAAATGATTGCTCAGACACTGACTTCATCCTCAAGGCCTTTCACTCTGCCCACTCCTCTTATTGCTTATCTCTTGCACTGTATCCTGCACCCTTCAGTCAGTCAAGCATCTGTTTGTTCACTTCTCCCACATTTACGATCTCTTTCATTGGAAAACCCCCCAGACAGCCCTATATGAGCTCTGCAGTCTCCTCCTCAAGCACTGCTGCTGCTGTGGGCCTGGAGGCTAAATTAACAACCCACAATGGTTACAGTTAACATCAAACATTTACTGTGAAGGGCTGATCGTAGCACAGGTATTGAGAAGTTCCTGTGGAGATACTTAGTAAATGCAACAATCATCATCAATGCACATATACAGCATGCACTAACTTGCACAGCCAGACTGATAAAAACCTCCAAATTTACCTTGTGAAGCCACAGCCCTCTAGTTCTTAAGTGCTTCTACAGCTCTAAAAAAGAGCATGTTTTAACATCACAACCACTTAGTGGGGCTCGCCATCATTTGAACACTGTATCACAAAGAGCAGGAAAGATCCTTCTTCATAAGATAACTGCAGCGTTCAAGCTAGCTTAAAGCAGTAATTCAATTTTCTTTCAGTATCTGCTCTTTGGGGGCTGATCCCAGGCTCTAGAAACCACAGTATTCACTAACAGACTTTTACTAAGGACAAGAAGCATCAGTCCAAGACAAAGACACTGGGTTGCTTATCATTGACAAGTTCCACTCAGATGGGTACCTCTCATTCCAGAAGCAATAAGGGAAATTGGCTGATCTCTGAACACTGACTGGAGGAACAGTATTTTAGCATGAAAAATTTGGTTTGCAAGATGAAACAACCACACAACTGGACCAACCCAAGAGCTGGAAGCAGTGTCCATTTCCTGCTATTGCTGTCTACCCAAAGGATGCTGGGGCTCATTACGGGCAGACCAAATGTCGCAGACACATAGATTTGTTTCTATGGTTCTCCCAGTCTCACAGGGCTGTAACCCAGTAGTTGACTTGAAATATAAATATAAATACATATATATTAAAAAAAAAAGATTTGGACTGCTAAGTCAGGAATTCGAGGGACCACATCAAAGCATGCAATCCTTATTCTGTCCTCCCAGCAAATATTTCCTACTGGGATACCTGGCAAAAAGTACTTCAGCTATTGCCCAGGAGGACTCTGTTGTACTGTGATGTACATTTGAAGTCTCCAGCTGCACAGATGTACTGGGCAGGGTGAAGTAAATCATCACAAGAATCTCCACCATTATTTTAAAAGATTAGTAATCTTATAAAAGACAGCTCATGCTTTATGCTACCGTTTCCCCTTTCTTTTCTACCATCTGGCCTGATGGACCCAAGCACTTGCTGAACTGTCCAGCCATTCTGCTGATGTGTGCTTGACAGATGTTTAATAATGCAACACAACTTGACAGCACAGCATCCTGGGAACAGGAGAAAAGGAAGACAAACAACCTGTTTGACAAGGATTGCCAGCGTAGCAAAATTGGCAACGCAGATTTTTCTTATTCTCGGCCAGAAAAGAAATTGTTTCAAACTGAGAGACCTCAGTACAAGAACAATCCGGGCAAACACTTGGTAGTCCCTGACACCTTCAGAATGGTACACACTTGTGGAGCCATGGGTCATCTTGAAAGCAATAACAGAAAGGTATTAACATACCTTCAATAGTAGTTTATTTGAAAGTGTTTTCAACAGTGATTTACTGAGCTTATTCCACAGCTAGACAGCAAGCCCCACTAAGTTATTCTACTTTTTTTTTCTTTTTAAAACAGAAGATGAGTTCTTGCAAGATGTCTCAAAAACCTGCATGATGAATGAAATAATGAAATAGATTAGAATGCATTAAGCACTACTGCTCTAAGCACAAACCTGCTGCAGCATTGCTACATCAAACTGCTGAAAAAAATCCAGAGACTAAGCCTGAAAAAGCCTCAAAAAAGCAGAGAATGTGAACAAGCACCATTAAATGGATACAGAATTCTCAATCTGTACAAGAAAATTGATGTTTTCTGTCTAGTCACTATCAGAAAAAAAGAGGTAACGATGCATTTGAATTCTAAATCATGCCCATTGGACAACTTTTCATAATCATTTTATTCTCCTAGTTCTCACATTTTTTTAAGTAGGATGTGAAATTCCACAAAAAGACCAGATTCAGGAAAAGGCCAGAGAAGTCCTAGCTCCTATAGGTAACGAAAGTTACCAAGCGGTTTTACTGATTTCACAAAACTAAAACTAATTTGGGGCGTGTGACTGATTTTTAAGTCTAAACAGACAAGGTGACCATGAGGCCCTTTCACTTCATCTTCTATGATTATGGGTTCTATGATTATCGAAGTAATGCTCTAATTAAGATGCTTTTCCCACTCTAAACACCAAATACCAAAGAGGTTCTCATTGGTCTTACCTGTCTAGAATTTCTAAATGACAGAAAAGCCAAATGAGATGAAAGAAGCTGGTGTGATCAGTGTGTCATAATTTTGAGATAACTGCCAGAATCTTGGTCCAGAAGAATGACAGCAGGCTAGGGCCAATAAGGGTCTATTTTCTCCCATTACCCTTGCTAGGAAATATTGGCAGATAGGCATAGTGACATGGAATGTCACATGCTTCTGTGATACAGCAATGCCAACAGATATCCCAGCAGGTGGTGGATAACTGGGAATTTTGAGGCATAAAAAGAATTAACATTTATGCAAAAATAGACATCAATAGATGTATTGAAACATCTGGATGTGGAATTTGTTCAGTTAAAACTGATGGAACTGAAAGAAAAATAATCGAAACAGAAAGTTATCACTTAATGAAGCATGAAGTTAAGTACTTTGGCAATACAACGATAGTGGTAGACCCTCATCTATATAAGAAGGTTCAAGTCGCAAAGGCAAGAACAAATCATACGCGGCATGAAGATTGACCGTGATTTACTATGGTCTGTAGACATTTCACAAGGCATCTCACCAACTATAGTGAACCACTACACACAGTTAGGCAGGTTCTCCAGGCTGCTAAGAGTCAGCTGAGACGGAATAAAACTTTGACCTTCAAATGGTTGACATACACTTTGGTTAAGGCTCTTTTCCCTCTCTAGACATCGTTATACAGGAAGCTAACCAGGATAAAGCAATATAAACCCTGACTAGAATGACTGCTTCACTAAATTCCTGATCCTGTTTATAATTAACCAAGATCACAACAAGAAAGAGAGAAAACGGCTTCGACATTAAGTTCTCCAAACCAAATCATCTACTAGCTCAAGATGCTTGTCCTGTCAAGGAACACTTCTGAAGTCGCAGATGTTTAGAAAACATTGTTATCTGTAAGTCAGGCTATGCTCTATAGGATGCAACTGTCACCCACAGGATAATAATCTCTAGACTTGAGCCTCTACAAGCACTCGGGAGATTCTCATCATCACAGGCTTGGCTAGATCAATCTACATATATAGGAGGACAAGTTTTAAAACAGAGTATGTAATGTGTGCCTTCTAAATAAATTATTTTCTGATGCTCCAAAATCATGAACAATAATCTAGGACGTGACCTGGAATGTCTTCTACAGAGAACTACAGCCCAATCCACTTAATGAGTCTGTGAATGCTCCTGATGATTCCAGGGCAACAGACTGAACTGTGGTTGCCGATCCTGGCAAATGTTGTCAGACAGAAACTAAACTCAATGCTACACTACAAAACAAGTCTCCTCAGACACCTGAGATACAGGATGCCACATCAGACTCAGAACCTGCAATGTAACAGCTGCATCCCATATGTTAAAAACCTCATCTAAAAGAGCCTCCGATACTGAGGAAAGCTACATGCCAGGGTCCACACAGACTTTGTCCTGCTGAGCTCAAGCCATTAAAGACAGCTAAACTCTTAACCTTCAAACAATGAAAACATCAGATCCCCCCCCCGGTTTCCTGTTCCAATGTCATAAACACCAGAGCTTGCTTAGACCAAAGTGAATGGTGCTGCTCTAGATCCCTCCAACACTAAGTGCAGTCCCCAACCCCAATCAGTGCACTGACACCAAAGAGGCTCTAGGAAGAAGGTATGCACTGCCAGATGGCTTATTAACTGTCTCCTGATACTCATGATGTCTGTGCTAAAGTACTATAGTCATAAGTGGATATATTTAGGTAGTGGTCTGCTTAAGGTATGATATTCAGAAAGACGTAGGTCATCCCTTCAAACCAAGATTAGCTGCAGGTAAGAAGGCACCTCTCTACTCTTTTTACATTCCCAGCAGGTACATCTCCTCCCAAGAAACTAACTCCAGCAATAGGAAACTATCTAGCAGGACTTCACAGACACAGAGCAGCCTCAGAGGGCCAGCGCATCAACGATTTGTGTTTCTTTGGGGAGAGTCACTGTCATTCAAAGTTAAGGGATTAAATAGGCCACCCATTGTCCTTCAGCAGCATGGGGATTTGCTACCCAAACTAACAGGATAGGCAAAATGGGCTGAACCAGGTTGTGTTGCTTAGAGCTGGCTCTATTCCAGGTTGCTGTTCTGCCTTTGCATTGGAAGCTGACTGTTCCACAGTAAAGGGTAAGATAATTGATTCCTCCAGCCTGTAAGTTCCTCAAAAGGAGGATTTGGTCAGTTTCAGCTGGAACCCATGGAATCACAATGAAATAATTTCCACTAATCACATCTTCTCCCAAGTCTTGATAGCAGAAAAGGAGGCCACTATTTAGTTATTGCTATTTACAGGGAATGCCAAGATTATCATCACCATACCCAGGAAAACAGAAAACATTTTGAAGCTTACAACCTTTAAAAAAACCCTATTACTCCAAAGCCAGGAGGTCAAGTTTAGCAAATGACTCTCCAAGTGACTGTAATACGCTGGTCACAGTATAAAGAACAAAGAAAGGCTCCAGCAGGAAGTACAGTGAGTTTGGCTTTTCGCCTTGAGGACAGTGTGCTACGTGGTCCAGACTAGGATGCTGCAATGACACGGTTTGATCCTGGGAATTGGTGAACTGGGCTAGCAAATCCAAAGCAACCTAGCTCTGAAGGGTGGGCAGGGTCTTGGGTGTGGTTAGTGGAAACTATTTCACTGTGATTCCACTGGTTCCGCATGCAGCTGACCAAATCTTGTTTGTGAGAAATTTGTCAGCTGCTGGAAGAAGAAAAAACAGATCAGTTATTTCAACAGAAACATGCAGTATGACAGGAAAATACTGGTTCTTCTACACAGAAAGGTAAGCCAGGAGCCACTAGAACCATTCACTATAACAGTGAGCATTAAATCATACCTTAAGGCACTGAGAATGCCTTCACATTGTTGAGGAATGCTCATATGTAGGTTCCTGTAAGGGTTTTCTCCTATGGTACCCTGCTTTGATAGAAGTAATGTGACATTACTGAGAACAGGTCCTATTCCTCAATTGGGTTCCTGCCTTCCTAAAGGTCTGTGATGCAAAGGGTTAAAGGGCTGTCTCAAGATAAGAGTTAGAATCTCGTTCCTCTCAATCTGCCCTAGAAGAATGCAAATGGTGAGCTGAAATAAATTTATATTTTCTTTGTAGATCACCTTTTAAAATAAAATAAAAAAACCCACACTAACTTCTGTATTATTTCAAACAAAATAAAATACTGACACTTAAAACACAACCACAGGAGGTAAAAAAAGTAAGTGCAGGTTCAACCTTGTCTAACAAGTGCAAAAATTACTTTGAATAAAACAAATTGGAGGAAACCCTAGAGCAAACCAAAATAAAATATAGCTCTTCAAAGCAGCATTGATTGTGGATCAAAGGGAAAGGCCATCAAAACTTCCCAAGCCACAATGTTTCTGCAAGTCTGAAAAAGAATTAACTCAGAACAAATATGGAAATAATAGTAGGTCTCTGTTAAGCCAACAACAAAGAAATCCTTAATACCATAAATCAAAGTTATGTCAAATTTCCTATTTTTAAAGATACATGAAGCGCCTTTCAGACAATTCTTTAAAATGTTATTTATAGTAACAAAAGCAAAGACTTAAGATAAAAGTCAAAGGGATTATCATCAATGGTCTAGCTACACAGAAGTTACTCTTGCAATTTTTTTTCATTTGTGGTCTTCAAATATGAAGATGTAATGCAAAAATACTTCCATACCGCTATACAATCTGTTTCAACTACCCTATCTTAGCAGACCAGATGAAGCAAAAATCAGCTTTTGGACAGCCAGCCACATTAAACAGTAACATGCAAGCTAACAATTCCAATGGGCTTTTGTTGCTTTTCATGGGTTTTTTTCAGCATTGGCTTCCTTAATTAATAAGTTTAATTTTCTTAAAGTTTACAGGAGCAAGAGAACAACTCTTAATTAAGAGCTGGATCCTGTCAGGAAACTAGTGCAAGAAATACAAGAATTATGGTATGAATATTACTCACCCAATATGCACACGTCACCTGAACCATGAGGACTCTCCATAGCACCATAAAGCACATAGTCTTCAGTAACACAAGAAAACCCTTCTTTCAGAATAAAACTTGGAGAAGAAAGAGCAAAAATACTGGAGAGGAGATCCAACACCAAACAAGCACTACTGTTCTCATTCTTGGGATTTTCTTCTGCTTTATTGTCAACTAGTGGTAGAGACTTCACTGAGCTGCCTTTCAAAACACCACTTACAGGAAAGAGAAGAGGGCAATAATAAGGGCAAGCTATTAATAAAAAATCCTTTTAAAATGTTACCACAAACTATCACCCTTCATAGGCAGATGTTCTATGCTTCGCACATACGCTGAGCTCTGCATTCCTGAAGTGAGCAGCCTCCACTCATTTTGCTCAGGCCTCTTTCACCTTTCTATACCACAAATAACAAAGGATCATGTCTAGCAGTCAAATGATAAAAGTTGGATCACTGCTACCTACTTAAAACTGTTATCAGTTCTTGTGTGGCAGAGTATCCTTGGACACGCTTTGTTCTCAGTGTTTTTCATTTCAATATTTTTTACGCAGTATCTTATGGCATGAAATTATTAAGAAGCAGCATACACTATTTCAGGACTTTCAGCAACTGCTTGAGAGTCCTTGTGAGTTTAAGAACAGCTGAAAATAAATGGATACAAGTTTTTTCAACTGGAAGGTATCATTACAAATTGCTTAAACTACTCAAGTGTTTAACCTTTCTATTCAATTTTTATGAGTTCTGTGTATGACCAGAAAACACCAATATGGTTTCAACAAATGAGGATCAACTGAAAGACAGAGGAAAAACAGGATGTTTCTCCTCCTTCCTTTAAAGATTTTCTTTTGTTCTCATTCTTTTAAGTGTTCTGTCTTAATCCATCAGACACAAAAAGCAGAAAACTGGTTTGGAGATAATGCCCAGGTCACACATAAGTATTGCTGTAGTCTGCTGCAAAGTACAAAGTGAGTTGACATATCGGGTCTACATCAAAGATATGCCCTTTGGCAGGTTGTAAAGACAGGTTGCAATTTTGTCCATAAAAACGCATGTTCTACAAAATGGGTTCTGTAACATGAACTGTTAGTGGTATGCCACCATTCCACTGATCCTGCACATGCGTTCATTTCTCAGGAATGCTTGTAAGCTGGCCTATGCCTTGCCCTAAGATAAGCAGACTTGCATGAAGAAAAAAGCAGCATGTCGCAGACAGAAAGATTCAATTCTCTGCAGGAGACTTCTTCCACAAAATGCAAGTTCCAATACAGGACATGCCAGTGGCTCCTGCTTTACTGCCTATATCACATACGTGGTATTTACAGCAAGAGCTGAATATAATGGGAGTCCTTTCCTGCTTACGTTTTAAAAATTAAGGGAACAGCTTGAAAAAACACTGCATTGCAGGAACTTAAGTTTTCAAAGACCCTTTAATCAAATACCAAAAAACAGTAAACGCAACACTGACTGTCAGTTTGGAGCCTGACCACTTAGGCTTACACATTACAATGTATTTTAAGACTGTCACGTAATATATTTTTCTAAAGTACTTCTGCTTCTTTCATTGTGAATGTGGGAAATGGAGAGCTGTGTAATGATTTCAGGCTCGAGTCCAGTTTTTGTACTCCTTTTTATCCGTAACTATTACATAGTGCATTATGAGTTTCAATATAGATTAAATATAGAGACATGACCATATCCATTTCTCTCATAATTACTGTGAAAGAAATAGCAATAGACAGTGAATGAGGCGAAAGTGTAGCCACAGAAGGAAGATGATTTTATGACTATGGAACAGAACTACTACGGAGACGCTGTTGGTACCATAACTGCCTCTCCCACAGATTTCCTGCACAGCTTTGAGTAAGGTACTTAATCTTTCCGTGCCTCAACTCTTCATGGGTAAAGCAGAGGTCAAAATACTTAACTTCATAGGCATGTTATAAGTATAGAAACATTTGCGTTTGGGAAACTACTGGGTGTTGCTAATAATAGCTATGTATGTACGATTGAAACATAAAAGAAAAATACATTTTAGGACTGAGTTTGAAAGGTGTATAGAAAATTAAGTATGGCATCTCACATCAAACAAAGAAAATAAAATGAAAAATCAGGAGCTTTAGTGAGTGTACTTAAAGTATTTGGGAAACTAGCATGAAGTACGTCATTTAAAGTCTAGATTGTAATATATGGACGTGCACAACACAGTGAAAAAGCAATGCCAGCAATGTTACCTCTGTCATTTCATACTTTTTAGCACTTCACTTTGAAAGCCCAATATTGTTGTCATGTAAAGTGCTTTTGTAGAAAATTTAACACGTAAATATCCATACATTTGTTGTATGTATTAATTCAACCTCTTGTTCCTAAAAATAATTCAGCAGCATACAATTTTACAACATATTGATCTATGTAACTCACAAGTCATTTTTTGTGAGTAGGTATCAATCACTTCATTGTTTACTTGTCGTTGGAAAGAAATTGATTTAATCAAACCTTGCAGTAATACATTATTGACGTATCCCAAGAAAACGAAGTCATGACAAACCATCAGGGTCCTAACATAAAACACTGTAAGGAGTGGCAATTTTGGCTTCATTCTTTTACTGTGATTTGCAAACATATGTCACTATACAAGCAAAGGCTGGTGCAAGACTGTAGTTGGTCTGAGCAGCACCATGTATCATTCACATAATAAACTTGGGACAAGTTCTCCATAACTTGGCAACCCCAGGAGGCTAGACAAAACCACACTGTGGACCTTGTGTATCTCCACCACTTATATACAGCAGTGTATCATTTTTACTCGATTTTAGCAAACTATGACCCTTCTGGGGGGAGCATGAGGTGATATGACATCATGAAAATAAGAGAGAGTCTTAGCCCTTCTCCTCAGCACTGGCTCAGCCTTTGTTCTCCAGAGGCTTTAAACTTCTCCATATATCGGACCACACGGGAATAGCAATTTTACCTGATATACAATAAAATTCCTTTATGCACATTTGTCAAACAAAATACAGCTTGTAGTGGCAACTGCAGCAGCAACTTGAAAGAGTAAAGTTAGAATAGCATTTGATGTATTTTATAGACCTTTGAATATGTTGCCAGTTTAAAGCATGGAGAAACAAATACTGTAGCAACAGCCACTGCCAAAATTATTTTGGCAAAGGTGAGCATTTTACAGCAGCTAAACTTTTGTAACAAGCGTGAGAAATAAGAGAGGACAGTAGCAACACTGTATCAGAACATCTTCACTAAAGCCGCATTATTACAAAATGTTGTAGGATGTACAACGAGCCGTACCAGAATTTAGCACTGACCAAGCATATGAGAATACCTCGGTACAGCTTACAGAGACATCTATAGGTAGTGTCTGTCTAATACCTTATAATTATTTACGTAGGAGAGAGAGGCTGAACTTCCTCTGTAGGAATTTATACAAGGTGAAAACATTTTTACAAGAAACGTGCTTCACAGCTAAACAAATAATAGTAATACGATATCAATACCCATTACCAAAAACAGATGTACCATTAGCACAGACATGTTCCTTAAGCAATTAAGTCTGTATCAGCGATGGATAAAAGATAAAGTTGGTGTAGACACAAAAAGCAATATAACCAGCAGCCTGTCGTTCTAGCTTTGTCATCTTTCTACGCACCGAACTGAAGCTGAACCAGACCCAACTTTGCAGAAGACACACAAACGTGTACGACCATACATGCTGTATTGTGCGTAACTGTTTGCTGTAAAATTCCTAGAAAGGAGAGAATCCATACATACTCGGAAACTGAAAAACAACATAAACAATGTGTGCTATTACACTTAGGAAACAATAATACGGAATCATGAAAACAGATACAGTAGGGTAAGGGAGACAGTTTCTTAATGAAGTGGGAATGGACTAGGTCTCCAGAGCCACAGAGCCTTTCCAGAAGTGGGTTTGACTGCCCTGGATATTTCCCTGCTCAGTGGGGGGAAGTAGAGTGGGTGAAGGGAAATCCCAGGACAGAGTTCTCTCCAACGTCCTCACCCCGCACCCCAGTCCTCCTGTCCGCACTAAGGGGATGAAAAGGCAATTCCCAGATATTTCACTTTTCTCTAGAATTAAAAGGAGGGATTTTCTTGGGATATCTGATGCATGAAGTTGCAGAGATAGAAACGATCCCTGGGTATTCACACACACACACATGCAAAAGAAGAAAAGAATAGGCATTTCCTCACACATACACCGAAGAAGGGACGTAGCTATTTCTCCTCTCCAGGCGGGGACGGGAGGAGAGCCGCGGGCTGCCTGCACCGCCAGCTCGGGCTCACCCACGCTCGGAGCGGGCTGCCCCGGCACCCCCTCACCAACACCCCCCCCCCCCCACGCAGGCACGCCCGAGCTCCCCTCACGCTGGGGCACCCCGGCCTCTCCCCTCCCTCAGCCACCAACTCGCACACGCACAAGCTCCCTCGCACACTCCCGCCCTCAAACCCTCGCACACGCACCCTCCGGCTCGCACACTCTCCCGCACAGGCACTCCCTCACACTCACGGACACTCCCTCACACACACACACACACGCGCGCGCGCGCACACGCACGCACTCCCCCCTCGTTCTCCCTCTCACGCAGAGTCCCTCACACGCTCTCCCTCATTCTCGCTCGCACTCCCTGTCTCACTCACTCACTCACTCACTCACACACACACGCTCCTTCTCCCTCCCCCCCGCCCTCACACGCACGCTCGCCCCAACGGCCCCAACGGCCCCAACCGCCGGCAACAAAGCGGCGGGCAGCGCGCCGGGCTGGCGGCGGGACGCGCGCGGCGCGCGCACACACACGCGCGCACACACGCACACACACACAATGCTGCCGCGGCACCTACCAGGCGGGCAGCCTCGGCCCAGGTGCGGTCCTTCTTCTTCCTCTTGTCTTTCATGTTTGCATCTCATTGAGGTGGTTCTGGGGGGGGGGGGCGGGGGGAGGGCGGACCGGGGGGGGCGGGGGGGCCCGGAGGGGTTCCGCACGGACAATGATACGGTGACACCGAGCTCTGGAGCCCCCGGGGCGGGAGGGGCGGGGGAGGAGGAGGAGGAGGAGAAGAAGGAGGAGGAGGAGGAGGAGGAGGAGGAGGAGGGGAGAGGGGGCCGGGCCGGCTCGGCTCCCCGCAGCGGCGGCGGCGGCACAGCTGACAGCTTGAGGGATGCTCCGCTACGCTCACAACAATGCACTATGACGTCACGCGGGGGAATGGCGCCCGCACCAAACATCCCCGCGGCGGCGGCGGCGGCCGCCCTCGCGAGGAGGCCGCCCGAGAGCGCTGCCGCCGCCGAAGCCTCGCGAGAGCGGCCGCGGCGCCGCTCTCCCCCCGGGCTGGGGGCGGTGGGGAGGGGAGCGCGGCGGGGGCAGGGCGGCAGGGAGGGCGGCCGGACTACAACTCCCGTGGTGCAGCGCGGCGGGCGGGGCACCTCCCCGGGGACGCGGTGCTGAGGGCGCTGCCGGGGCGGGGGCGGCGGCGGCGGCGGTCGGGCGGGTCGGCCGGCCGGCCGGCGTCGTCGGTCGTGGCTGCTGGCGCCGGCGTCGCGGCTGGGGCCCCTTCCCGCTCGTGGCCCGCAGGCCGCTGCTTTCCCCGTTTCACGCCCACAGCGCTTTCGGTAAACCCACCCGAAAATAGGGCCCGGCCCGCCCCCGGCGTGCGACCTCCTCGCTGGCGCTTACTTACGGCTGGGGCCGGCGGCGGCCGCGGCGGGGCCGGGCGGCGCTGAGGGGAGCGCGGCGGGGCGGCCGGCGCCTCTGTGGCCGCGGCGGTTCCCGCCGGTGCCCTCCTCGCTTCGTGTCGACCCGCCGTGCCGAAATGTGACAAACCGAAGCCCGGCCGCAGAGGTGCCAGCTCGGAGGGATCCCGCGGTAGCGTTTTGGCTCCTTTTTTCTGGTCGGAACAGGAAAGAACATCTTGTTCCAGTGTAAACAAAGGAGTTGGTGTGCCGCGCTCGTAAAACTGCCGGAGGATGTTGTTATTTACTGGATGACCTAGGATTGAGGTAGCCGCCAAGTGCGAAGCAAAGGACTTTGCACACCTTCCTGAGTTGCAGGGTATTGTGGTGTGGCTTTTCTCCCTCTGTTTCCTCCCCTCTCCCAAATATTAAAGTACACATGGAATACTACTGAAATATATTTGGCATTTGTTGTTCAGACTGAAATGAGTTAGAAATTATTCAGGCTCTTGTGTATCCATCTGTTCAGTCCCTGCTCCCTCCTTCGTCCCTCTCCCAGCAGTGCCCCTGTTCCGCCTTGCTTTCTTGCCTTTGGTAACATTAAACCTTATTTTCCCACAAATGTACAGTTTACTGGGGGAAAAAGAAAAACCCGCTCCCAGCTACCATAATGCTCAGGCTGTTTTATCTAGAAAAGGACTGGGGGCAGCCCTGAAGGAAGCAGAAGTGGCAACCTGATAGCATTCCCAAAACACTCTCAAAGAGCACTCAGATGGTGTACGGTGTTCTGGCTGCAGATGCATCCCGCTCTTCCTCCTCATCTTTATGTTCTAGTTGGAAATGATACACGGGAAATAGTTCTTCACCATGACACCTTTCCAGATTTCATAATTCATTCCCACATAAAATAAAAATATTAATGAAACAAAATTCTATTAAAACAGCTGCTTTTAAATTTAATTTTGATTCCAGAATGTATAGTGTTGATCAGAGGATTTGAGTATGCCTCAGAAATGTTCTTGAGAAAATTTTTGTTGCAACTGGAATGGTTCATGTTCTACAGGTTGTGTAAAAATGTTTACAATCATGCAGTTGTCAAAACAGCTGCATATTCCTTTGTTATTTACTGAATAACTTCTTTGTCACCTTAGTAACATTTAGAAAGGAAATGCTTGCTATTAGTATCACTTCTTTGTTTATGTTTTGTTTCTTTGACTTTGTTTTCTGCCTTTTATGTCTCTGTCCTTCCTTTTTCTTCCTTTTGCATTTCCTCACCTTTAGGAGCTTTCTATTCCTACACCATATAGGCTTCATTTATGTCTCATCCCCCCTGCTAAAAGCCGAAATCTCTAGTAATTAAGTACCACATTAAAACCGCCTTTAAAAGACCCTCATTGTTTTCAGTATTGAAACTACAACAAAACAAAAAAGCATAGGCAGGTTTATCAGTCACTCCCGTCATAAGTGGCTGTTTTAAGACTGAAAGAAGTGTTCTGCATTGGTTCCCCATCTGTTCGCAGGTAGATGATGATCCAGTTGTTGATCCAGCTGCTTCACATACATAACATGAACTGAACTTCCATTACTCAGGAGAGCTCTGCTGTTGCAGCGTTGGTGTAGACATTTGTCAGGTAAAAGAAATTCAGGGACCCTCTAAAGCTCATCTGACTTTGTGGAATTTTTTGGTTGGTTTCTACTATTGCCTGTTGCAGTCAGGATCAGACTTTCATTTGGTATTTCTATGGACAGCTGGAATAATCTTTTTAGTATTACATCCTTTCTGTTTGGCTGGTGAAGAAATGAGACGAGTGTCTTCTGCTGTCATTTAATTCATTTGCATCATTCGTACAAAGTCCGGGTGCTCCTAAGTTCCTTCTGTTGTTCACATGCAAATGGTTGGAAATCATATACTTACAGTTAATGGCACTGACTTTGCTGGAGAAAGAAAACCACTTATGATGTTTGCTGTATCAGAGCAGAGAGCCGGTGTGCATTCTCTGTGCTTTCATGATGAAAAAAAGATGTATCTATGCTCCTGAAATGAAATACATTTTTTTCTGCAATAAATGTTGTAGCTGAATCCAATAAAGATTGCCAGCATACACAGAAACCAAGTGACTCAACAGAACAGTACACTGCTGCTTTAAGGGAGTTAAAAATCATGTCTAGGTCTAGAAGCACAGCAGAAAAAGGTCAAGTTCAGCTTATGGAAGAAAGCATTTCCTATTGATTATAGGTAGCATTTACTGCATGAATTGGTCCTGACACTACACTACAAGAGATCATAACCGTTGCTTCTCTAACTGGATTGGCAATAGGAAAATTGAGAAATGGTGAACTGCATTCAAACTGCAGCCACTGGAACTATGGCTCAAAGCTCAGCATGCGTAACACGTATATTTGTGTATATGTATGTGTGTGTGTGTAAATATACTACTGCTGTCTCCACAGCACACTGTAAACCAGATTGGACAACCTGCAAATACTGCAGAAAGATGTTACATTAAAATATATCATGAATTTCTACCTAAGCAATATTTATGTGATGTTACAGTGTGAGATGTTACTGTTTTGACCACGGATGGAAGCAGTTACATATTATGGATGCATTTGTGTCCAGTTACTTTTTCTTGTGTCAGAAGAATAGTCGTATGCTACTAACATAACATTGGACACTGGCTTCTGAGCTTCAGTACTCAGTGAATGCATTTACCTGCAATGCTACAGAAGTTTGACACTTGACGTTATCTAGTGAGCTACCTGTAGAACATTGATCTTGTTGTTTCCTGCACAGAAAAAAGACTTTTGACATGTACTGCTGATTTTTTTATTGCATACAGTAGTATTCCTGTTAAGCAGAAATCTGTGAACTGCACTACACATGCAAGTATATTTATATTTGCATTGCTTCAATACAACAAAACACTGCTGCAATACAAATTCTAGTTTCAGCTCTTACAAAAGAAATAGTGTCAGCTATTACATGGAAATACCATATGTGTGCAGAAGGGTATATTCACAGCATGCCAATTCAATCTAATGTGCCGCTTTTACAATGGAAATTATATTCTCTACAACTGCACGAGAGATGCCGAGTTAAAAGATAATTAAAAAAATAGCCCCGAATGGTACTAATGGAGACACCGCATTTTCTGAATTAGTTTCCGCACAGTGGTGACAAAAAGCAACCGGAATACTTGTTTTTGTGTGGACTTAGGGAAGCCAGACAAAGCTGTTGTGATTGACAGTTAACCATTTACAGATACAGACGTCATAGTTCCAGAGTATACTTTCTACTCTTGATTTAAAGAGTGCATATTGCCAAGTATCCAGACAGCTTGAGTCTCACAGCATTTATTACACTTAATGGAACTTTTCTCTTTTAATCATACGCCATATGGACCTGAATCAACATCCAGAGCTTTTCAAATGTGTTAATAATTCTTAATAACAAGCCCAGAATCTAGTATTATCTGGATGATGTTACTGTATTTGGAAAGACTCCTGAAGCTGACAAAAAAAAAACCCTACAGGCTGTACTTCAACATGTCAATACAGGAGGGCTGAAGCTGAATTTTGCTAAATACTAAATCAGCTGCACAGAGCAGTCTTTTCTTGAGCATGTCATCTCTCCCATTGGGATTGGAAAAGGTCATAGAACATGTAGAAGGGCTCACCCTTCCCAGAAAAAAATAAAAAGCATTACAACCATATTTTTCAAGTCTCAAATCAAGGTGCACATTGTCTATTCCTAACTGCACAATGCTTGCAGAGCTATTAAGAACAGTACATTGTAGGATCTAAAATTTACCGGAGACGTGTCTCACCATAGCAAATTTTCAAACAATGAAAGCTTGGACTGTGAATAGGACAGGACTTATACTGTTGGCTTCAGTGTTCACCACAATTGTGATTACTTTTGTCTCAGACCAGGAATGGCCAAATACTATAAACATAGGGCTATTTCCTTTACTCCGTCCTAGCCCTCCGGCAGCCGGATAAACACTCAGGTCTTTTTTATGGCATTGCAGCTGAACTAATAAACTTGATTGCAGCTCACCTGAGGTCCACTTTGCCCTCGCAACAGATAAGCAGTTGTACCCCCAGTGTGGAGAGCTTACCAGGCAGTCACCTTCCAGTCAAACTACCTCCAGGCAGCACTTCCGTCGGCCAGGCTGGCCATCACTTTTTCATGCTACGAATATGGAGCCACTTTTTCCCAAATCCATGAGGACAATTTCTAGAAGACCATTGTGTTTGAACGATGAACTGTTTACAAGATACCATAAAAGTGTTGGAAAGAAAACATTTCGTTGTGCATATGCTACAGAAGAGTAGGGAACCTGCCTCTGAGGCGCTACACGCTAACTGTATACAGATCACACCTCCTGGCAGTTCTGTTAATGACAGAAAGACTCAGAGGAGCAGGAACTGTCTGCAGATGGCTAGCAAGATTACTTTCCTTTTTATATGGCACGGTTTAGTCAAATCAAAACCACAGCAGCTGATTGTTTATCTCATCTGCTCTTTTTTAGATGCTTATCTAGTTGATTATATGGAAGTTGCTGCATGGATTATAAATATGTTTGCTGCAATTACAGGAGAAAAAATTAAAGCTATTTGCTTGTAGTGTCTGATTTAACAGAAATTACATATCTTCCTGTCTAGAAGGTGATTCAGAAATTCCAAATGCATACATGGATGCTATTCTAAGACCATGTTTCAGCCTACAGAATGAACTTTACCCACAAGATAGATATGTAATGAAATGTCACCTCAAGTTATATGGAATATTAAGGAATTGTGGAGGTGTCCCAGAGGAATTACAAGCAAAATTTATGTATCATGCTCGTGGTAAGTCTCAAGTTGTTACAACAAACCAACAATTACAGGACAAGTACTGGTAGTCAGAACTTGATATGAGTGACTGAAGCTTAATACTAAAATCAGTTACCAAAATTAAGATAAGTAAGTGACTCGTGCAGTACCATTACAGCCTAGCCCTTTTGTTTTTTTCTCCACGAATGACTGACATCACAGCCCCTTTGGGCAGTTACTCTAGCTGTCTAGCTATCTTTCTGTGATAGATGACATCATAAAATGACCAAACAGCATTTACATTGTGTGACATCTGCTGCTATAATCACTTTCTTGTCTGTTTTCCACCAAGAACAAAAGCTGTAAGAATTAGTACAATTTAACTTCTTACAGTGTACAATTTTTTTCTGGGAATATATATAAAAGGTCATCATCAAGTCACCGTCAAGCTGATGAAGAACTAGAATGTTAAGGAGAATTTTGAAAGAGACTTCACAGCTAACCTGGAGAAAAAAGCTCGGAAGACCTTCTCAATGGACTAATTAAAAATTTAAGGAGTAACATACCATGTAATCACATAAATCATTTCCTAAACTAATGCCTGGAGAGCTACACACACTGATTTAAATGTTGCTAGGTTGAGGATCTCTAAACCTGGCGTAGGAGCACAATCAGATACAAAACACACAGTCCAACAGCATGAAAAGTAATAAAGATCATTGTACTACGGATCTGCAATTCAAATTTGGCTTTGTAAGTGCAAAACCCTGGAATCATCTGAAAAGGGGAGTCAGAGCGTATGTTGTCTCTCAAGCTCATTGGGGGAAAAGGACTACATACATATAAGGTATCTTTGGGATAAGTACACACCTGCTTGCCAAGGGCAACTTAGAAGTATTTTGAATTGTTTGTGCATAATAGATTGCTTTCCCTTACCTTCTCTGCATTACAAGACAAATGAACAAGATAGTCTGGTCAGCCTTCTGCTAGCTGCAGGTAACTATCTGTACATATCAGAAACTTTTAGACAATAACAAAAAGATAGCACAGAGATAAAATGTTAGTTTATTAACAACACAGACTTCTTAAAAAGGAGAATACTGTCATACAATGCAGTATTGGTCATAAACGGCAGAGGGCATTTCTCAGATGCGCTGATGCGAAAAAGCAAATTCAGTCTGGGGAATCTCTTTGTGTGTTTAGTCTAGGCTCTTGCTGCAGACATGTTTTTTCTCTTTTGCTGCTCCTTTATGGCTATGGAAGCAACTATCAGTTATACCACACAACATATGATACTTCGGCACAGGTCAATAAACAACTCTGGTTTAGGTGTATTATATTACATTTCTCCATTTGATCTGTGCTGACTCTGCAGGAACAATAACCGTCTTCTCTCCTGTAGTTAGCAGAGGATTCTACGCATGCTTGGAGCAACTCTGCTGATTAAGCTCTTCAAGAGACCTCGTTCATGCCAATACTTGCAGCATCAGTGCCGTTTTACGTAATGACTTATATTAGCTCTTTAAATCTAAAAATTGTAAAAGCCAAATAAAGGCCAAATAAAATAGTTATTAAAATGACAATATTCTCTTATTATCAGTAAAAATCTATGTGTTGTAATCTGGGGCAGGGACTGATCTTTGGGAGTGTGATTGTAGTGTGGAAACCACATCAAACATTGGTCTGTAGACATCACAACAACAATAAAATATATATGTAAGTTAAAATTATGCACATTTGGCATATAGTCTTTTTGAACTGTTAAGTAATAAGTTTAAAAATTCTATGCATATCACAAGAAGCTGAGAGTCTTAATTAAAAACATACTAGTAAGAACAATGAGGTTAAAAATCTTAATGTCAGTGTATTTGGTACTTGATTTCTTCAATCGTTCTTCTGTTTTCTTCCTCAGCTACCCTCTGCTATATATCTCAGATAAACTTATGCCCACACTAGGACAATTCTATTCCTGTGAGCCATCCATTTTCTATAGTCCAGTCATTCAACCACAGATCACTTATACTCAGACATCTAAGAAATAACGAAAATTAGTATTTGATACCATCTTTTACCTTTTGTATGAAAGAATATCCCACTATAGCTGAGAAATAAAACTTTCCTTTCTATTCATGTATACAGTTCATCATGCTCATTATAGGGTACAAAGCCAAATTAATATGTAGTATCAACACTGAGCATATGACACATCACAGTTTAGTTGGCATGCATTGGCCCAATGATATTTAAATGTTTAAAGCAAGATGAAGTCTAAAGCCCTTACTATTCCCAGATCTATATACCCATTTCAATTTAAAACAGGTGAGTAGCCCACTGAAGTTCATGAGACTAGATGTGTTAAGGGTATGTTTAAACATTAGTAGAACCAGGCTTCCAGCATGGCAGCAGGTAATACGTGTACTGGAAACTATTTGGCTGGATTGCTGAGGGCACATCGAGGAGACACATACTTGTGATGTCTGGATCTGCTGTTTCTCTGTAAGTTATTAAAAAATCAAAAGCGAGTGTAGCACTTTTCTAGTATGCCTAACAGATCTTGTAGTAAGATATAGGGATAACTTATAGAAATTAATTTTTGAATTCTCTAATCTCTAGATTTTTTTTTAAAAGCATCCTTTTAAAAACGTGAAGCTAATCCTGGCTTAAGAAAGTTAATTTTAAATAACCATTTAAAAATTAATTAAACACTCAGATGATTTTGTATGTTCTTCTAGAAGAATTGGCACCTGTGGATGTTCGCTGTCAGTACTGCAAGTTAAATATATAACTACACTGGATTTTGTATGGCCATTGTGAAGCTTATGAATTGGAAACACTTTCACCAAATTATGACAAGTTACTGGAAGGCTAATTTGGAAAATTTAAGGATTTGCATGGCAGGTGACTCCTCTTTTTAGAGCCTGAGGTTAGGGCAGGGACAGGAAGTAAAGGTTACAAGGCAGATTCTAAGTAAGTGTGTAATTCATAATAAAGGTTTGTGGACTGTGAGCTTTTACACCAATCACTTCAAATAGCTGGCTTTTAGGTTACACTCAACAATTATAAGGGAGAAAACCTGTAAAGAAGTTATTCGGGGTAATCTAACACATGTTATTAACAGGAGAATATAAATTCTGATCAACTGCTTTTATAACTGACTAGGTTGGTCTACTCAAATTGCATGTAAGAGACGATTAAAATAATCTTACAATTTTCTGCATTCAACCTGCTAGAATGTATGAAAAAGGAAAGAAAATAGTTATGCATAATTACTGAAAATGGTTGCAAAAGAATAATATGCTACCCTGCCTTTATAAAAGCCAGCCATTTACATACACATGGGAGAACTAACCAAAAATAAGACTTTTTATACAAAAAAGGAGAAATTGCCTTTATTTGATTTAAAATACCTAAATTGGTTATTTATAAAAAACAAGGTAACTGGTACAAGGAGTGCATTCTAAGCAGTTTTTCAGAGCATACGACAACGTTCTATATTAATAAGCATTGTGGGAATGAAAACATCACTTATACCAATCCAGATATAATGATATTTCAGGTAGCTAAATTGGAGTGTTATAGCTCAGCAGCAAAAGGCATACTGTAAAACTTCCTTAAACAAAACACTACACATGCTGGCCAAATTCTTAGATGGAAATTTGCCATTGAGCAAGGGGCCAGCTCACAACCTATACGTCATTTACATGGCATGCTGCATGGCAGTATGCATTAGCTATTATGCAATAGAATCCTATAGCAAAAATACAAAGATATGTTTTTAATCTACCACCTGACAGAGATCACTGCTGGTTTTCAGCTGATCGGTACTGACTAAGCAGCCCAACCACATGTACTGCAGCTGCATCCAGTCCCAGGTCCATTCAGCCTGTAATTAAATGTGTCCTTGCAATTTCAAAGAAAAATTGTTCATTTGCAGTTTTCCAAATCAGGAGTAGTCTAAGATTACTAAGAAGTATACAGTGCTGTTCCTCTAATTAACTCTTTTGAAGACCAGTTCGGTAAACATTTACATGGAGGATTCATTTCATGCATCCATGAGGTGATCATAAGAAATATTTCTCGTGCTTACAGGCCAAAAAGAGGCTAAGATGCCTGCATTCAATTCAGGCAGAAATGCCTTAATCCAAAGTCACAAACCCCAAAGCTTTTCCCCAAGATTTTCCTTGCCTGGAAATGCATAAAGTCCCGTGGAGCCTGCCTGTTGTGCTGCCCATTCCATGCGTGCTTGCTACCATGCTGCTTCTGTGCGTGCCTTCTCTGAGCAGCCAGGCAAGGCAACTAAAACACTACCTTAAAGGTAATACGCAGAGTACAGCGGGTCTCCTGGTTGCATTTCGTGATGTACTGAAAGAAAACAGTCTACTTGTAATCAAAGAATTTAGCAAGGTGCCTAATAGTCTATCACTACTTCTGAAAAAGAGGAAGGTATTGTCTTACTTACTTTAATGTTGTAGTTATACTTTTAAAAAGAGTGAATAAGCTAGCTAGAATATACAGATTTTCTTTCATAAGATCAAGTTTCACTTAAAATTACTCTAGCTTTACTCTTGTGGTTATCCATATGTTATTAAAGCATTTTTTTCTTTTGGCATTTCCTCTGTGGGGAAGAGATTGGAACAAGAGTTTCAAGTTCCAAAATAAATGGAGGATGGTTATTCCAGTCTGAACAAGAAAAACTGTGGTCGCTGTAGTCAGGGTTGCAAACCAGATTTGGTTTAAAAAAAATCATATGTGAAATCCCACGAGGCATAGAAGAATGATAATGTTCAAATCAAGATGCTGCACTATCACAGAAATTGTACACTCAGATCCTGGCTCTGCTCCCTCTTTGAATCCCTGGAAGCCAGTTGCTTTTTCTCTAGCACAGTTCTCTGTCTCTAACTAGAGATATTAATATTTCATTTCTTCCTCCATTTGTCTTCCTTGCTTATTCAAATGGAAAGCTTGTCAGAACAGGGACCGAAAATCTCTTGGTATGTATACATCATGAAATAAAGTGGAAACTTGATCTTGGTTTGGTCTCTCAGGCTACCATATGAAAGAATTTATATATATTTGTATATAAATTAAAGTAAATGGCAGTTGTATGATATTTGAAAAATACAATTTTCCCAGTGTAAAATTATTACCTCACCTTTTTTTCCATACAGATATCTAGGGAAAGCCCAATGTTGAAATGTGGCATGTGAATAGTCCAGTCTGTCAGACTGAGTGGGAGAAAATTGTCAGCTGGCCAATGACAGCAGCTTTCTGGATATTTTGTGCAACTGGAACGCCACAAAGATATGAACCAGCAATAATTTTATCAGACTGCAAAACTGACTGAATTTGGCAATTCTGTACTGTCGTGGTTTAACCCCAGCCGGCAACTAAGCCCCACACAGCTGCTTGCTCACTCCCCCCAGACAGGATGGGGGAGAGAATCAAAAGAGTAAAAGTGGGAAAACTTGTGGACTGAGATAAAGACAGCTTAATAAGGAAAGCAAAAGCCATGCACACAAGCAAAGCAAAACAAGGAATCCATTCACTACTTCCCATCGGCAGGCAGGTGCTCAGCCATCGCCAGGAAAGCAGGGCTCCAGCATGTGTAACCATTACTTGGGAAGACAGACGCCACCATTCCAAACATCCCCTCCTTCCTTCTTCTTCCCCCAGCTTTATATGCCGAGCATGACGTCATATGGTATGGAATATCCCTTTGGTCAGTTGGGGTCAGCTGTCCCGGCTGTGTCCCCTCCCAGCTTCTCGTGCACCCCCAGCCTGCTCGCTGGTGGGGTGGGGTGAGGAGCAGAAAAGGCCTTGACTCTGTGTAAGCACTGCTCAGCAGTAACTAAAGCATCCCTGTGTTATCAACACTGTTTCCAGCAGAAATCCAAAACACAGCCCCTTACTAGCTACCATGAAGGAAATTAACTCTATCCCAGCCAAAACCAGCACATATACAAAGGAGGTTTCAGCACAGATGCAAACATAAGAATAAATTACTGTACTAGTGGCTGTATATCCTTTCTAAGGAAAATTCTCTTCCTCTCTTTATTTTTAATAAGAAGTATTAATTGTATGGCTGGATTTTTTCTTTTCTAATAATTCCATTTTCTGAGGAGTTCAAGACTCTGGGAATGGTGAGGTAAATTGTCGTACCTCTGTTCAGTTTCAAAGGGCCCCTTAAACACAAATCTTCTTAGCTGTCGCAATTTTGTGACTGAAAACCACTAAACCAAGCATTGTTAAACATAGTCAAAAGGTTTAAATTCAGGTGAAGTTGGTCAGGTTTAACTTGAAGAGAATTACTCTTCAAAAAGTAACGCTTTACTGGTTAAAATATGATACTGAAGAGAAATTCAGCCACAGATTTAGTCATACTTTCATTACCAGAAACTGTGGAGCCAACATAGTTTGCCTTACTTATATAACTCCTGTACCTTTGCTTTCCAATATTAAGGCCACACAAGCTGATTTCAAAGTCTAGAGGTAATGAATAGGTCTACATTATTTTTATGTGATTCCAGGGAGAGGTACACAACACTGTTCATGCTGTTTGCTGTGTCCCAAATAAATATATGCATTTTTACTTTGCAAAGAGGTGGGTTTTCTTCATCAACAGTGAGAGGGAAAAGGTAAGAGGACACTCACCAGATTAAATAATGTTTTGCGATCAAAAAGGGAGGCATAAAAAAAATTACATGTAAAATGTGATGTGTTGACTCTTTTAGCTGCCATTGTTCAATTTTTTTCAGACTGTTATTCTTTAAAAATTCAAATCCCTAGTGTTCTTTGAACACTGGTAGTAGTGTTCTACAGTTGGGGATTTCAACTTTCAGAATATTATTCCATCTGGAACTTATAGGTTTTGACCTTTTTTCCTAAAGGCCAGATTTCAATAGCTTTCCAGAGTTCAATAATCCACATGGTATATTTCTTCCATATTTTAACAGTCTCAGTGTGTTCCATAATTGCTTGATTAAAAATGTAAAAAGGTTGAGATGCAGAACAGTTTGCATTTATGCACCTATGATATTTATACTTCAAATAGCTCTCTGACATTTTATTTGGAAACTGATATGTTCTTCTTCCAAATAAATAATTCAGCTAATGTATTGCATTTTTGTAACTCAGGAATGAAAGTCAATACTATTCATAGTGCTGTTGACATGCCTTCTAGTAATTTATGGAATAATTATGACCATATTTGGGATATGTCTATTCCCTACGTTTCTGATTTGTCCTCCACCAATACATCTTGACAATGTTGTTGTAATTCATGTATATTGTACAGACTGAATATATTTAAAGACAGACAAATTGTTCCAGACAAGTACATTAAAAATATAACACAGCTGTTTGGAGCTCACTTTCTCCATGAGACCTTTACAGTAGACATTTGGTTAGTAATGAAGGAATTCTGCAATTCTACCCTTTATTCTTAGTCCATGAGACCACAAATGATAATTTGTACTGAATCATTATCGAAATCTGTTTAAGCCTCTAAAGAATTCAGATGATACATATATGAAGTGCTTTATTTCAGGAAGTGGGTGGTAGGCAGCATTGTACATATATGGAAAAAATTCTTCAATAGCTTAGCCAAACTTTACACAAACATCTAGCCTTACTTATCATAATGTTCTCAGATTTTAATTTTCTCAGTCAAAAGAACTACACAAAGGTATAAACTAATTTCCTCTTTAGTGTTTTTAATAATCCTTCTTATGATTGTATTTTACAAGTGTTTTAGTCTTAAAAAAATGTCATCCATGTTGAAAGAGAGAAAATATTTCAAAGAACAACACAGAGAACTTTCAACTGATGTTAATGCAAATTTAAAAATGGGGAATTAGACTCAAGGGAGGAAAATCGGTGGGAATTTTGCCATTGACTTCATGAGGTCAGTTTTTTTTCCAGTCCCCACTATATAACCCAGGAATGTTGATTTTACACATCTTGTTGAAATTTATGCTTCCGTAGCACATAGCTCATAGCTATCATTCTGTAAGCCTTAGAATTTGCGAGGGCAGCAATATTAACCAGAAAAAAAGCAAAACTAATGCTTGTCAACACATGTAACATTTTTTAAACCTACATGCATGTTGTGATTCATTATCATCTAAAAGCAGAGTTCCATCAGAAGTGACATGGTGATTCACTTTATGAAAACAGCTCATTTTAAAAATTTCATTAGAAAGTAACAGATTTGTCATGTTGTCTGAACTGAGTAACTGAAAATATAATTAAAATACCACTATTGGGTTTATTGAGAGTAATAAACTTAATTAACAGACTCCCTTTTGTTTAAATTGACAATTTTCTTTAGGAGACCATTGATAATTTACTTAAACTAATTCCTCATGAAAATTAAGTATTAATTATGAAATTACTATTTCATAATGGTACTATAAAAATGCAGATCAGATGCAGATAAAGATTGGCATTTTTAATTGTTTTTGTATGCTACTCATTTTCTTTCATCATAAATGAACACTGGATTACTTTCAGTGATTAACAAGAATATCCCAGTAATATTAGAACATTTAAAAACCTTGACTATTGCTAAAATGTATCTTGTCACAGGTACCTGGTTATTCACAGAATTAAGAGAGTAATCAGTATCTGAATGTTGATCAAAAACTCAGCCCAGAGAAAACATATATAAAAGAAACAGAGCTGGACTACTGTCATAATTACATACCATTTGGTAAGTAGAACTGTTATTAAATCCGGAGTGGCAGAATAGGGAATTTTGACTAATTTTACTGTAGTTATTTAACATAATTTTTATGTGGTAGGAATTTTTATATTTCTTTTTATCTCTGGTGAGAACTTCTTCTTGTAGAAAGCCATAGAAGAGACTCTCTGATTTGGGAGGATGTTCATTATTTAAATGTAACAGAAATATAGGCAGTACACAAATATATCTGTGCTCCATGCATCAAATATATGAAAATACAAACTTCCTGTACCACTGAATGTTTTAGATTATTTCCATATATATAACAGCTCTAAAAATTACCAGGGACAGTGTTATTATGGGAACACTAGCCTTTTTTAGAAACAAACTGCAGAACAAATATTACTAATAAATTGTGAGACCCACAAATGAAGATGTGATAAGTAAAGTATTTCTGTCTGAATGCTCACATAACCAACAGACCATTGCTTTATGTAGATTTTGGTTTTGTAGACTGTGAAGTCATTACAGAACAGCTATTTAGAGAAATGAAAAGATAAATTTGGAATGGAATATTTGGGGTTTTTAAAATATCATTTTGGTGTCAAAGCAAAGGAGGTCTGCATCATCAAGAGGAAATAATTGACTTTATTAAAGGAAAAGGTTTCCATTTTATACATATTTTTAAATCCCATGTTGCTGGAAATACGAACACTGCATCTGTAGATTCTGATTTAGAATGACGTTTCCCCCCCTCTAATTTACATTGTATTTGAAATAAAAATTTCCGATTCCAGCTGCATCTACTTTCACACTTTATTTCAGATTACTCCTTCATCAACCAAGCACCTTGTCCCAAGACTCTGCTGTGCTTCCTGTAGTCTAAATCTTCAGGATGCCTTTGGGTTCTTACTTGTGCTCCAGCAAAGTAGGTAAAAATCCAGAGGATAAAATAGTGAATCTTAGCAGAATTAAAATTCTAGCTAGACCACTACGGTGCTTCTGGAAAACTATTTCCACTGTCAAGGTCCAAGTAATGTTCGCACTTTCTGAAAATGCCTAATATTGTATCAGTTAGTTCTATTATACCCAATCTATAACAGCTTTTATTTAATCTGTATCTGCTGCAGTATTTTTTAAATGAAAGGGCCTAGCAGGATCTTGCTATGGAACCTTTTTATCCAGAAAAGGAGTTCTGTTTGTAATATGGGGGTACTAAAAGCTACAGCAGTAGTATATGCAAACTATTAAGTGTGAACTACTAAGTGCATTTTTAATTACTGTAAATAAATGAAATATTTCTTTAAAATTTAATAAACTCTTTCTTAACAAGTTCACATGGCTTCATTTTCACCTTTAAAATAAACATCCGTTCTTACTTCTGAATTTATTTAACAAGTTTAGCAAGTATTAAAAGTAAGATAGAAAGGTAATTGTTTACATGCTTGCACAGACCCATATGAATAGGGAATCCATTTTTTCCTTTCTCTTTTGGTCTTTTATTACATATACTTCTACGCAATTTAGATAGTGAGCATTCATGAGCATAATAGTCAAAATAAATCAAAGAAAATTCTGATGCTGTTTCTCCACAATGTAATGAAAACCTTTAGAATGCTTTCTCAAAATCTGTTGCATATATATTTTTTAGTTTTGCATTCGCACCAGATACTGTACCATGAAAATATACTGCAAATAGAAAAACATAATTTTATTGTTCAGTAATATCCATGGCGATAATGATGTGAAACAAGAATGCCACTTTCTCCAACTAAAACAAATGTTATCAGATGACATGCATTTTAGACTTATATGAAATGCTCACTAGATTAAAAATTCATTATATTCATTGTAGAGAATTCTGAAATTCAGAAGAAAATCTCTTTCATTATTGGATTCCTTCGAACTTTTCCTATGAGGGCTATTTTAATAAGAGTTCAAACTATAAAGTATAATTAAGGGCATAAGAGCATCACTGCTGTGAGTACCTGGGCTATTGTCAGTACACATGATTTAAGTCTTTGCATTATCTAGGAAACATGCTGGTAGTTAGAAAACACAATTGCTTTCTCACAAGTCACTAAAGTGTAAAATGTTTAATCTGCTTTCTTCTTGAAAGCCAATCAAAACTATGCAATTTTAAGACCCTAGACCTTCTGTGACACAAGTTTTGAATGACCAGACAGGGGAGATGTGTGTTTAGGTATATCAGTTGCAGTCTGGAAAAACTGAAGAATGTTGTGAAAACAATTATTCTTTTTATCTATCTTTAAGTATTTTCCTGAAGTTTCATTTAAGCTATATAAAAAATAATTAAAAATATTATGGCTTGCCATATATGAGAGAGAAGATGAAATTATGGCCAAGACTTCAGCATTTAGACAGCTTTCAAGTTATTAAACACTTTTTGTTGCCAGGAGTACACTTTGGAAGGTATTTACGTTGGCTACTTTTCTCATTGTTAAGCTTATTGTAAATTCTATAAAAAATTGAAAGAAGCATCTCAAGTTTACACCACTGCTTTCTGCTTCTGTTATTATTATATCGTGTATAAATATAGTAGCAATCTAAGATTTATTCAGGAGCCTATCCTGGTTCAGTATCATCTCATAGGAGTGCTGAGGTAAAGAAGGGATCTTAGGGAAAAAAACTGGAAAGAATACATATGGCTTTCTGCATTAATTGTAATAAAGTCTTCTAGGTTAAAAATTTGTTTTAGGGATATGTGTTCTTTTCATGTGTGGAGGAGTGTATACATTAATTCACACATTAGTCTCAACTAAAGCCTGTGGAAGGTTTGTCTCTGCCTTCGGTGGGCTTTGTATGCCTTTTTGAATAAAGATTCATGACACTACATTGTTGCAAAGTAAGAATTTTAAAAAAAAGAAGTAATGACACTGAATCAATGGAATAGCAAGTAGTAGCGGTTTTGCTAATGGGTAATTTTCTAGTTAGGAATGCTGGCAATCACGTATTAATGTACATATTTCTGGATTATGTAGAAACACAGATCCATATTTTAATTTTTCTTATGCACAGATGTATTTCTTGGGAAAAAACAAAGATCCAAGTCCTCAGCTGGTTTAAATCAATGTTTTGGTTTTGCTCATTTTCCTAAAATTGATTTTTATGTCATTTTTAAGTCTTAGGTTCAGAATTTTTCAATCCATAACTTACCTTTAAATGAATACAAAGTTGACCATAGTTTTAAAAACAGTATTATGTCCTTCCACATAGTGATGCATTTCCATATCTATTATTAATGCCTTGGTTGCTACTGTCTATTTTAAATTACTTTGTGTATATTATGCCTGTAGCATGTGTTTGTGTGCATTATCTTCACATGCCTCATCTTGTTTTCCTGCTCTGATCTGAGTGGGGAACTTTTCTATTTAAATTCACGGCAGCAGCTTCTGAGTTATTAACAACTCTGTCACAAGAATTTGCATCTCCCACCTCATATGGTTGGAAAACAATGTCTGTCTCCCTGTACTGTGTATTTTTATACCAGATATGATCTTTACCAGTTGTTCAATACAAACTAACTCAACTCAAGTGAGAAACTCTATTCCTTTAGTGACAGTTTCTTTTAGACTTACAGGAATCAACAAAAATTGGTTAGATAGAAAGAGGTATATGAGTATCATGCAGAATTCCTCTTACAGTCAGAGAATGCAACAGAGAAGGCATTTATACACATAGACAAGCTAACCCTGTAAAAAAGTTTCTGTTGGTCACAAAACCTGCATTTCAGCACATGAAATGTTACGGTTTTGTGAGAGGCCTTGATAACTGTCATATGCAAGGGTATTAGTTTAGGCAGCCAAGACACCATTTCTAAGCATAATATTTGGCTTTCCAGCATTGTCATAGCTGCAGTCTGTTCTAAAGAGAGTTGCATGAATAATTGAATATTTGCCTTCTCAGCCAAAGTGAAAAATATATGTGGTGAGAATGAGTCATAAAGAACCAAATTTGTGGCTTTTCACACTAGGAAAAAAAAAAAGTTTTATGCTAAATTAAACATACTGTTTGTTCTGTAACACAATTTTTATTTTCAGGCACTTGAAAGCGAAGAACAGCACATAGACATCCACATACGCCAAACTGCTTCTATTCAGTAAACAAGTAATGAAGCAGCCAACCCAGATGCAAGAAACCCGTATCTAGTGTTTCTTTCTACCTTGAGGAGCTCTAACTCACATTTTCAATCCCATGAGGGATTAAAACTTTGCCTCACCAAATCCAACTCAAGTACTTCAGCATTTCATAGAGAATCACAGAATAGTTGAGGTTGGAAGGGACCTCTGGAGGCCATCTGGTCCAACCCCCATGCTTAAGCAGGGCTAAATAGAGTGTCTTTGAGACCATAATAAAAAATGTGAGATTTATAACTTGCAGGAAAATCCTCTCACTCCAGGTTTCATATGAAGCTTTTCTCCATTGCTAGAGTAATGATATCAAGTGGCTTATTTTGATTGCATTTGACCGGAGTTTTCCAGTTATTAATGTAATTACAGCATATCATTACAAAATTGACAAATACATTTCATAGAATAGTCTATAAGATCTAATAAAAAAATCTTTTTTGTGTCCTTCCACAAACTTTTATAAAACACTCTTGCTGTTAAGTGCTCTTTCCAATGATACAGCTGCTTTCTGTGTTATTCATACTTTGCCCTGAAATGCAATTGCAAAAACTGGGGATGGGGAAGCAATAGTATATCCTGCAGTACACTTCATTTTCTCCCAACCTACATATTACACGATGAGCTATAAATGTGATACAGGAAGAATTTAAACTTTCCTCCATCACACTAGGAGTTTCTCAAAGTTGCAGAATGGGCAACTCATTATGCTAAATATAATTAAGTTTGCACTACTTGATTTGTAGAAAGCAGACATTATGAAGCGAATCTGGGATACAGATTCTATTTTTCCACATAAGACAATACTGTATTATTAAGATTTTGCATAAAGGCTGAAAACCTAAATCCTCTTTAAAAGGCAACCTCTGGTTTTGTTCTGAAACTGTACTTAATGAAAATGGTGTGCTGCTAAACAAGTACATTTTCTCCTTGAATCTGCTGAAACATTTGTAATGCATATAACAAGCAATTGGGAGGGGGAGGCCAGCTTTATATATTCCTATTAGCATTGCAGGGTGAGTAGGACTATCTTGCTGCTTACACATTGCCAAAATTTGTGTTAAGCTAAAGTCAGTTACAATTCACACATACGTAATTAAAGACACAGCTTGGACATCTAACAATTTATTAGTGATGAAGTATGAAAAAGAAGGAAAAAAGAAGGGAATAAAAGTTGTTTTGTGTTACCAACATTTTGGTTCAAGGCAGTTTCAGCCACTTACACAAATCAGACTGGGGAACTCCATTCCATTTCTTGAGATGCAGCCCACAGAGGTGCACAGGAGAAGGGAGGTTGTTCAGTGTAAACTCGGGTGCTGAGATTTTGAGTTGTAGATGATGTAGATGTAGATGTAGATGTAGATGTAGATGTAGATGTAGATGTAGATGTAGATGTAGATGTTTTAGGCACCTCATTCTAAATGAAAGCATTGGGTTAAGTTCCTAGTTACAAGTTAGGTGTAGAAGTACTGCTATGGATGCTGGCCTGGTGCCTCTTCTGATGTGGCTTAACATCTCTCCAGTATTTGTTCTTTCATCTTCTCCATTAGTGGAGAAGATACATAATGCTGTGTTTGCTTTTGTAATTTTTTTGTCATTCATGTACAAATTTCTCACGTTGCAGAAGGGAAGATTAAAGAAGTGGACCCTGAATTTCACTACCTCAATTCAGCATTCAGTGCTAAGAGCTTGGCTTCTTACAATTTCTGTACGCCCTGGTGCAGTGTATGTAGGTCGGAGGAAATGGCACAATTGGTCCCACATTTTCAAATTTTTCTGTTCTGCAACACACACCATGCAGACCATCTGCCCTTCCTTTGATCTAGCATATGTTTTACTGACAATAACAAAGGAAAAAAAAATAGCAGTTTTGGACAGTGGAAGAAGCCTACAGAAGAGTAAAATAATCCATATCTTAGAGTATCGTGCCTTTTTGCAATACTCTCTATTGTGTCATTTTACATTCTCTGGATTATAAGATAAATCTGTGAAAACTTCACAAAACAGTGACCTTAGTCTACCTTAATTGGTTTAGTGGTGGACTTGGCAGTGTTAGGTTAATGGTTGGACTTGATGATCTTAAAGGTCTTTTCCAACCCAAACGATTCTATGATTCTATGATCTTCAGGATCTTTCTTGTTCTGTTAAGGTCCTAATTAGTCTTTAATGAGGGTGAAAGGTTGTAAGAGAGGTATAAAGAGATGTTTGCTGGAAATACTTAGCTGGTATCACACTAACTAGCAGTTGATGATCTCCATGGTTTTTTGTCCATCTTACATATGCCTAGAATTCCATAATTGTAAAACTTTAAAATGTTTCTTAATATACCTATATATGAGTAAAACATTGTGTACATAGTCCTGCTTCTTTTGAGCAACTTTTAAATCCTAACTTTTAAAGTGTTTAACTGTAAGAATTATCTTCATGCTATTCTAAGAAAAAAGAGGCACTGGGCAATGCTTTCTCTGAGATTAATGAATATATTAATACACTCTTGAAGCTTTATTCCCATTTATGAATAAATTATGCAGCTAACTACAAAGACACTCAATTTTTGGGTAAATCTAGTTTTCACTAATGCCATTTAAATTTTTCAAATGTATCAGATAGCTGGCAGCTATCTAAATTATTTTTTTCTTAATTTGTTTAAGAAATCTACAACTAAGGATGACCACAGTACTCTTCTGATACCAATCAGAAGATTAGACAACATGTTCTGTGTTTCACAATAGTTACCATGATCAATAACTACTCCACAAGATCAAACACAGTAACGGTGAAACTTGTCATACATTTGTGACTCAAAAGAGCTCCTTTTATTGCTTCAAGAGTGGTTTGCTTTTTGCTTGGAAAAGTCTAGAAGAAGGCAGAAACTGTGTTGTCAAATAAATAGTGATAAATCAAAATATGCAAAATATGTGCAACAGCTTGAGGGTCTGAAGCCCTGGATTTAGCCTGGAAAAGTAAAAATGCAGTATCTATCACCTTTACCTATCTCCTTTCTTCAGTCTTGGTAAAGATAATTATCTCAAGGTTAAAATTGTGATTTCAAAGCCTATAAAATATCTAGAAACATGGTATTTCCTCTCCTGATAACTGTTGCCCCACAGCTTTCTTGAGTACTGGAGGGTATTTTTTTTTGTTCTCTGTAAAAGGGTATTTTGAGATATCTATCTCAATGCAACATCATTAGAGAGATAAGGGTAGTTTTGAATTCCACAGTGTGCCAATGCTATTAATTCCCCTCATTGCATGAACTACAGAATCACAGAATGGTTGAGGTTGGAAGGGACCTCTGGAGGTCATCTGGTCCAACCTGCTCAACCTAGAGCCATTTGCCCAAGACTGTTTCCAAACAGCTTTTGAAGATCTCCAAGGAGGGAGAATCCACAGCCTCCATGGGCAACCTGTGCCGGTGCTCGGTCACCCTCACAGTAAAGAAGTCTTTCCTGATGTTCAGAGGGAACGTCCTGTGTTTTGGTTTGTGGCCATTGCCTCTGGTTCTGTCACTGGGTGCCACTGAAAAGAGCCTGGCTCTGTCTTCTTTGCACCCTCTCTTCAAGTATTTATACACATTGATGAGATCCCCCTGAGCCTTCTCTTCTCCAGACTGAATGGTCCCAGCTCTCTCAGTCTTTCCCTCAGGTGAGAGATGCTCCAGTATGTTCATCATCTTCATGGCCCTTTGTTGGACTCTCTCCAGTATGACCATGTCTTTCTTGTACTGGGGAGCCCAGAACTGGACCTCCAATATATACTCCAAGTGTGGCCTCACCAAGTGCCAAGGTGAAGGATCACCTCCCTTGACCTGTGGGCAGCAATCCTCCCAATGCAGCCCAGGATGCCATTAGCCACCTTTGCAGCAAAGGCACATTGGTTTTACCTGGCCCAGTTTTACTAAAATAAAAGCTACTTACATCTTGTCTTCACTAAGGTTATATTGAGGAAGGTGAAGTAAGGTAAACACTTCATCACCCCTCTTTTTTTTTTCTCATTAAAAATGTATAGGCTGAAGTTGAACATACTAGAATGCACATAAAGATAGCACAAAGAAGTGATGAGGACACAGAATCCAGGAGAAAGCGATTTTTGGATTGTCTCCTAAATTTCTCTGACTTTTTCTTTCCTGACGTGGTACAAGGTGTCAAAAAAGAAAACAAGGGGCAATCTAAAAGTAAATACGAGTGAGGCACTCTTTGCCTATTTCTCTAACTTAATTTTAACTTCCTATCCTTAAAGTAAGGGAGAAGTATAGACAGCTGAGCATATACTTCTCATGAGGGAAACCTAGATTTAATTAAGTCCCATTTGAGTCCTCTATGAGTCCTAGTCTCTATGTAAATTTGAGTGAAATGGCTTTTGACATCATATACCATTATGCAGGAATTTCCAGGAATGGATTTTAATAATCAGGACTGGCAGCAATCATGGGGACTGGTCTGGACCAGGTTGGTTAGTAGCTAATAATTGATACAGGGAAGAATTAAACAGGCAAGGATTGGCTTTATTCTTCAAGACAGTAGTTCCCAAATTTTGGACCGTAGAGCACTGCCAGCCATTATAAATTTTCACTGCACAATCAACCTCAGCAGCAAAGTTTTGACTGGAAACACGTGAAAGCGAGAAGATTTCACAGCATTGGCCATGCAGGCACGGCAAGTTGGAGACCACCGATCTGGCAGACGTGGGGCGCGGAGCGGGTTCCGCATTTCCCTGGGGGCTGGAAGGCGATCTTGAAATATTGAATTGCCTGCACGGAAAGAAAGACGGAGAGGGTGCGGGCAGCCTTACACTTATTTACCTCCCTCAAGAAGTAAGCGAGGTGCGAGGCTGGGACGAGCCACCCCCCCGCCCTGCCCTCCGGCGGCAGCTCCCGCATGCCCCGGGCCCCGGCCGCCCCCCTTGGGCAGCCGGCGGAGGGTCTCCCCTTCCCGCTTCCCCACGGCGAGACTCGGGACCGGCCCCCGCAGCCCCCTCGGCCCCGCTCAGCCCCCCTCGGCCCCGCTCGGCCCCCCTCGGCCCGCCGCCGCCCTGGGCGCAGCGCCGGTGGCTCGCCCGCCGCCCCCTCCGCGCGCTGCCGCCGTTGCCAGGGAAACGGGCCGAGGGACGCCGGGCAGGACGCGGCGGCGGGGCGGCTGCCTGCCCGCCCTCCCCCCCCCTCCCCCCGCCTCCTGCCCGGCGGCGGCGGGCGCCCAGCCGGAGCCGTGAGTACCGGGAGGCGGGGCTGGGGCCGCCAGCCAGCTGAGTTGCCGGCGGCGGGCCGTGGGGGGGTGCGTGTGGGCAGCGGGATCCTCGGCCGGCCCGGCTCGGTGGGCGGCGGCGGCGGCGGGGGGGAGCCAGGCCGTTGCCGCCTCCCGCTGAGGGGGGAGGCTCCGGGCGGCGGGCGCAGGGCTGGCGGGCTCGATGCCGGGCGCTCCTAGTGCGGGACAAGCGGCCTGAAGTTGTGTTTTATCGTCTTCCAAGCGAGGGGCTCGGCCGGTGCTGCTGGCCGGGCCCCGGGCCGGCGTGGGAGGGAGCCGGCAGCCGCAGTGGCGCTGGCCCTGCCCGTGGGCTCCGCCGCGCCGTCATCGCTCCCTCCGAGTTTCGCTTGTGGCCGCGAAGGGCTGGCTGCCGGCGTCCGGGCCGGCGTTACCTTACCCGGGGCGGCGGGCGGCACGTCCGGTTCTTCCTCATTCACTGCGCTGTGGCGGCAGAAATGAGCCAAAGCAGCCGGCCTTGTCCTCAGGAGGTTGCACCTTTGGAGGTGTCTGCCTGAAGCCTTAAGCGGAGGGTACATCCCCCGCTGCAGAAGCATTCGGGCATCTGGGAGGAGGTTCGGTTAGAATGGCTTGTTGGCGCTTCCAAAATTAATGCCCTTTTCTTCTTGCAATGCTTGATGCAGCAACTAAAGCTACATCTGGGAGAGATGCGATTTTTGAGCTTATATGCCTAAATAAGCTCTGCCCTCTTACTGCTGAGTTCTTTACTGATTCAAAGAATACAATAAACTTTCTGATACATAACTTAGAAGAGTTTTAAGCCATCCTTTTCCATGTTTCAAATACATAACAAACATTTTGCACAAGCTCAAGAATGTGATGAGTCACTACCGAAGAGGAGACTGATTAAAAATCAGATTTTTTTTTGCCCCCGCAGAGGGGATAGTAATTATTCTGTCTTTAAGCAAAATGCATAAGGCTAGAAAACACAGAAGGACTTGGTATAGGAGTTATTCCAGAATTTTATTACCTTCCAAAAGCTCTTGGGTTGTTTTTAAAGAATAGAATCTCTTAGTTTCGCTTTGTAATAACAGCATGCCAAAGTAAAATAGACTTTGAAGAAGATACTTTGAAAACCGTATGGAAGGAAGAGGTGGCTGTTACTACAACGATGAAGACTGACCTCTAATTTCTGTTTGTCTTGTTATTTCTTTGGGAAAATAATTAATGAGGAACGGGGAAATTCGTGACAGAGAAGGTTTAGTGGACTTGTTCTAACAGCTCATAGGGTTGTAAAGTTTTGGTCACAGTCCGATCATGGCAGCCTAGATGAATATATTGAGGAAATATGTAAAAAAAAAAAATTATAAAGCACTGTAGGCTTGACTGCTGTGACTCAGCAGAATATATCCCAAGCAGCAATCCCTTCTTGGTTTTCTGTATTGATCATCTTGAGATGTATATTGGAAGCTGAGGGGTTGGTCATGATACCAAATGAAAATCCAGTATGTGATCACTTTGGGACTGATTGCATTTTTTCAAATTGCCCCAACTGGGAAATTGAATATGTTTGCTAACACAATGAGATCCTTTTTGAATATGCTTTTGGGAATTCAGAGATTTACTAAGGTTTTGGAGGTGTTTGATTTGCAGTCCTTTAAGATTATTCCTCATGGCTTTGCAGTGTGGCTATCGCCAGTGAGATAGTGCCACTATTAAATAAAGAAATCTACAAAATGGGTATATGTGTCTCATAAGCCTTCTTCCCTACTGAGGGGCTCTAAGTTTTTTGTAAATGCTCTTTTTGGAGTATACAGCCTATGTGAGATTAGAGTTTTATGCTGGTAAAATATCTGACTTTAAGAACTGGTATTATGATGTAGATACGATGGCCTGCTTTATAGGTAGCCTTTTGTAAGCCGTTTTGTAAAGAGTTTCCATATGGAGTTAAATGAAAAGACATCGCAGTAGTAACTGCATTATATGTGTTTGTTTCCAGTTTGATACCTTGTGTAATAGGACAGGTAGGTCTGAAGCTTTTGACATGAAGACGGAATGAGGGAAAGTGTCCCTTTTTGAAGGGTGATGTTAGAACTTTTTTTTCAGTTTGGACATGAGACAGAAATTTCCTATTCCTCTTTCAGTACTTGATGCAGTTTTGGATGAAGTTATCATTTAGAAGATTGCTATCCACACTAACATCAAAAGTTAATACTGCAATAGTGGCCCGAAATATTTGCTATCATATTTTAAGATCCCATAGAAGTTCTAGTGAAATCGACCTAAATGACAGTAAAATTATTTTCCATGATATTTACAAAATGGGTAGTAAAGCATTACACTTGATGTTAAAAGAGAGTTTGGAGTAGGAATAGAAATGGAATGGTTAAACATGTTCATTGTTTGTAAAGTGGTAAAATCTCCTAATGCAGAGAAGTTGTCTTATCTATTCCAGCTTTCTGTGGGGTTCCTGATTTTGTATGCTGTTATGATCTTTTTAATAATTGCAGCATGAAACCATTCAGTTTAGATAGTATGTAGGCAAAATGTAACTGATTTTGAATTCTCTATCTCAAATTGGACATTAGATAATTTACAGAACTTTTCTGGTCTTCTGTATCAGTTGCCTTCACAGTGTAAATGAGAAACAGCTTAACAGTGAATGCTGAGAAAATCTGGATCACTTAGGCTCTTCCTATTTAACTTCAAAGGACTTGTCTATACACAAAACTTGTGCCATGAACTGCGATGAGGTAGATAATGCATTACAGTAATTCTCCTAATATTAGGATAACTACCTGCATCTAAAAGGGCTTTGTACTGACATAGTTGATCACTGCCAAAAAGGAGAGTAAATGATTATGCCAGTCTGTGCATATGGATAAGAAATTAAATGCTCTCTCTAGCAAAAAATGGGTGTTTATATGACCTTTGAACTGTGTACATGGTGTGAACTATTATGCATTGAGAACAATTCTGTGGTGAAGCAGAAATTGAGACAGAGTAAATCTAGCAAAAAAACCCCTTTCCTGCATTCTTTTTGCTCAAATATGTAACAGAATCTCATATAAAGTTTTTAAAAATGTATTTATTCATTCATTTTACTGTGTGTTTTTAGCTTTGTTTGAAAATCTAAGTTGAATTACTGAATCATGGAGCACAAACACCAAGTAAAGGTAACGGTCACATTTCCCAGATAAAAAGTTTTATGGTTTAGGATGTTTTACATGGGAAGGTAGATGGTGAGAAAGAATCAGCCTGAGCGAGCAGCAGCTCCGGTCTGCTTGGGGATAGTGTTGATTTTGTAATTATCATTACCTTTTTAGTCTTTTTGTTTGTTTGGTTTGGTTTGGGTTTGGTTTTTTTTTAATTTTCCTGTCATCAAGAGCTTTGTCTGGGAGCTGTCATCTTCTAAGGTTATATTGCAGGACAGGTACAAGAATATACTCTTAATGTAGCTATATTGACTTGTATAAATTAGTCTTTCCTTTAATGCTGAATCCTGATAAAAAAGCAGTCTGAGACTGTATAATTTAAAAATATTTTTCTATTAATTTTCTTTTTAAACAAGACTTCTATATAGCATCAAGAATTAATTAGCTGCTAAGATCTGAGCAGTGCCACAAAATACATCTTAGTCCAACTGAACAAGAATGTGTTTATAGTTACTCAGCACTCGATTTGGAATTTGGCAAGATCATCTCTTCAAACTAGAAAACACACAGATGCAATTTCGTATTATTTAGTAGTGTGTTGTGCTCCCTTTTTTATTTTAAATAGATTGTATGATCCTGCCAAATTTTCAACTCATTTTGTTTCTCTAATCTTTGCAACTGAACTATTTATATAATATACATAATGGCTGAAATTACTATTTAACTTCAAGTCTCTCTAAAACATAAAGTAATAAAATACAACTTAAAAAGGGAAATCAAATAGAGATGGATCAGCATTTTAAAATGTTTATTTCTCCATTTTTTCTATTTGAAAGAGCATAGTATCGTCATGTTAGGCACAAACCATGACTTATGCGTGGCACTGTAGAACAATGGAGGTACTCTGTGAATAATGCTGACAGCAAGGGCTTACTACATGATTCTGTCTCAATTTGGACATAGTGTTGTGCTGGGAGGAGCTGCAAGGACTCCAGAGGACAGGATCATTTGGCATTTGAAATGATGTTGAGAAGTTAGAGAATAGGATGTAAAGCAGTAAGAACAAGTACAAAGTACAATCCCTAAGCAGAAATAATATGTACAGAGGAGAAGAAAACGCTAGGTAAGGTAGCAAAAGATCTGCAGGTTGAAGTGCTAAACATGAAAACCAGTATCATGCTGTTGTGATAGAAGCAAGAGTTTTATCAGGATACGAAACCAAAAGCATTGTGTAATACTTCCGTTCTTCTTAGCACTGGTGAGGCATCAGCTGGAAGGCTGGGGCCTCCTTAGGATATATGCCTGGGAAGACCTGGACCACGTGGGGAGAATTTGGAGGAAGAGGGTAGAAAAACAGTTGGAAAGGATAATCTCTGGGCAGGGGTGTGTGTGTGTGTGTAAAAAATTAGAAGAATTTGGTCTGTTTAGTGTAGAGAAGGAAAGAGATACCAGTTCTCAAATGTTTAAGAAGTTGTTTACAAGATGAAGGCAGAAGGCAATCTGCTATTTTCTGTGTCCATAGAGATAAGACCAGGAGATTATATCATACATCAGGATGGCTAACTAATGGCAACGATAGTTAAGTTTGGTTTAAGTTTGCTTAGACATCTGGTAGAAACTGTCACTAAAAGATTTTAAAACAGTTTTGACAAGCATCTGTCAGAAATGGTTTAGATTTAGTGGAAACTGCCTTGGATCTTCCAATCCATGGAGACATTACTTTGCAAATGGAATCTGTTTTCACATTCTACTACGCTTCTGCCATTACTAAAGAAAAAATAAAGTTTCTACCTAGTTGGACCCCTTCTGTTCTTTCATGGAACTTTCTAAGTGCTTAATTAAATAATCAATTTCTTTTTTTCTTTTACAGATCCTCTGTCATTTTCAGTTATATTGTCCCATTCCAGTTTTGGCAGCTAGGCTTGGTCAGTCTTTTTTTTTTTTCCCCTTTAGCTCTCATTTACTTTGTCATCTTTGTATCTTTTTTTTTTACTAACTCCCTTTCCCTACTGTGTAATGTATGTTTTCCAGCTTTGCCTTGCAACCATCTTTCATTCCTTTAATGCCCTATCCCACCTGCTTTTCTTTACCATTGCCAGCACCTTCATGCTTTGTTCTTTCACTTGTTTTTGTCTTTTTTCTATGCTGTTCTTTATTTTTTAGCAGATACAACATGTCATCTTTTTCTCTTTCTCCTTTATCTGTGTTACTTCTAAAATAGTGAAGTTTAAGATCCCTACAAGATATAGTTGATGGAAAGATTATGAAATAAATGAAGGCAGTCACTTCAAGTAGCCTCCAATTAAAGAGGTTTTTTTGGTATATCTAAGAAAACAAAGTGTATGCAGTCACTGTATATGATCTGCCAGTGCCTGTCCTCCAGTAGCTGTTGTCTATTCTGACCAGATTTGACAGATGGGTAGGAGTCTCAAAGACATTAAGTTCTTCCAAGTTTCATGAAAATTGGCAGCTAAGTAACGGGAAGAAAGACCCAAATTATTTCCTTATCGGAAAGAAAGGAGTTATAAATTAGCCCTTTACATATCCTGTAGGGTAGCAGTCAGCTGACTAATTGACTCGCATCTTGGTTAGCCAGCCAAGCTCCAAACCAGTCCTATGTATATGCCCAGAAAGGAATACCAAAGGAAGCTGTGTTGGTCAGGCTCAGTGACACTGAGGGGAGCTGGGAATGTTGCACAAAAATCCATGGAAAACCAGACTTCACTGATTGTAATGTCATGGGAATGCTGGGGTGGTTTTTTTTGGCTGTAAAATGTTTTTAGTGTTTTTTCTCTGTTCTTTGCAACACCAGTGAGACCATCACTTAATAAATAGCAATTATTTCAAATAATTATATCATCTTTCATGCATCCATTATTCCCATTTTATCTTCATTTTTTTGGAGAACCTGTTATATCCTTCAAAATTTGGACTTGTGGATCAGTTCCACAAGTTCATTAAGACCTTGACCATTCATGCCAGGAAGGTCTGAAGAGATAAGGTAAATGGAAAAAGGTCCTTCAGGCTAGGAGCATGATACTGCATGCTAAATGAATTCTTGGACTTTTACTTTGCATTTCTTTGTTGCAGTATATTGGCTGATTACAGATTTTTGTGCAATGTATGCGACAGCTTAAGAAAAGACTTTTAAGTTTCCAAGACTTAAAGCTTTCAGGTAGAGATGATACCTCTGTGTTGTTTTCAACTATGATTTATTTGTCTGTTATCTGTTTTGTATTACCAAACTCTTTCTGAAATTCTATTTGTTTGTATTTCTGAATATTAAAATGAAAGGTACTGATGGTAATGGACTTGGTAAGTATAAGGTAGCTCTGAAACAACCAAATCAGAACTAAATTATTGAGCAAACGAAGCTAGAGAAGGGAAAGGATGAAAGAATTCTAGTGATGAAGTAAATAGGTAGAAATCCAACTGTCCTACTGTTCATCTGACCAGTGGGGTTGTGGGTTTGTATTGAGGTTGGGGTTTTTTTGAGACATTGAAGATTCTTTCTGGGAGCTGATAAGGAATTGGAGAGGAGTTTGTAGCTAATTCACAGGCTGTTGAATTGAGTTAATTTGTTCCTGCTGAATGCATGTTTTTTAATGCTACTGGGAAAATTATGCTGTTGTAAGACTGAGTGTCAGCATGCCTAGAGCGCTTTTTCCTTTTCTACTATTTCTTGAAACTAAAGAAACAAATAAATTTATCCTTATTCAATGTGAACCTCATTGCAAATGAAAAAACAAAGTAAGTTTGTCACAAGCTGTTGGGGGTGTTTATTTTTGCTGAAGTTTCTTTAGCCATTTCTGGATGTTTGACTAATAATGTATTTATTCTAAAATAGTATTTTGAATTTAATGACAAAACCAGAACTAGCTTAATTATCAATAAGTAAAAAGATAAACAGTATTTAACTAAATGGTCTAATAGAATGCAAGAAAATATACTCTAATTATAAAAGAAAAGTGAATGAGTGAATTAAACAAGAATATGTTGTGTTATGTCTATAAATACTTGATCTAATTTTTTGTTTCTTCATTACTCTATTTTTAAAAAATGGAGTTCAAAAGTGTCTTCATTTCTAATGCTCAGAATAAGAGATGTGATTTGTACGAACATATGCAGCAATTATGCCAAAACTAAATTTCTTCAGTTCTGTGGTTACTATGGTAACCAATATTCACTGTATTTCATTTAGACATATACAACAGAATGGAAGATGGTAGGTTGAAGATTTAATAATCTTTGCAAAAATATTGTGCTGTAGTACATGGTATTTTAATTATGGGTAAGGGGTCAGATCAAATAACTAACATGCTTAGTAGCATGAACATTGGTAGTAATCATCTTTAAAACATATTTGGATGATTTTTGTGGTAATAGAATTTTGGGTGCTCATTTCTAACAATTGAATTGAATTTGTTTTTTGCTTGAGCAGGGAGATTGTTCCTACTACTGTCAGGTCTCTTTGACCTCCCAGGAATAAGGAAGAAAATAGTAATTTTCCTATTGTTTTGTTTCTGGCCTTGGAATGTGTGAGGAGGGAGACTGAAACAGTAGATTAGGTAGCACTTTTAGTCAGAGATAGTTATGTTTTATGTGAAACCATGTCGCAGAATGTGAGCAGCTCTTAAGGTATTTATTTTCTCAGTACTACTTGGTAGAAGTATAATTCCTCTTTTCTGATTTGTGTCAGAAAGGTGGAACTCAAGAATATATGAAGACAGAGTACATCATTCATGACTATGGCACAGCATACCTGGATTTAATTTCCTTACCTATTACAGATTTCCAGTGTCCTTGCTTTTCATCCTGTTTAATTGTCTGTGGGTTGGTTGCTTTGTTTATTTAGAGTTCATGTTTGCACTAAGGTCTGTGGAAAAAGAATAAGGATTAAGTTTATTTCAGTTGCAGACTATATATATACAGAACTATTTCAGGTATTTATATGATAGTAGTAAGATCTCAGCTATGATATTTTTAAATTTGGATATCATTAGAAGTTTGTGAGAGTACATTATTTGATGTTAATTCCCTTAAAACTTAAAGTGGCTGGTATAATGGACTAGTTCTTGGGATCTTGTTCCTGTGAAAGGAATAAAATACAACAAAGCACCTAAGGAGTTTTTCCTGTCTTTTGTGGCTTTTAATAATAATTCTAATCCTTTTATTAGAGTTGGCGGTTTATATTAGCCAGCCTATAAAATTCTACATGAAGCCTTGTTTTCAGGTGTGAGACCTGACTATCACTGACTATCACTAGAACACTGCTATTTAAACAACGTTGTGTACTGTTTTGAAACATCTGCACTAACTGTAGTTTGGGGGAATAATTTCAGGGACGTTAATCCCTTTCTGCATACTCTGAAGTAAACCTGGGCTGCATTTCAGTGGTTAAAAGGATTCACCACATCACTTGAGGACAGGCAGAAATTGTGCAAGAAATTCTAGGACTCTAAAACCAAATGGTAAAATGCTGTATTTGCAGAAAGTTAACACTTGGAGGTCAGGGAATGGTAGAATAAAATGAAGATTGTTCATGGAATGTTAGCTCCTTTTAACTATGAATTAGTTTATAATTTTTATTTATGCTGACTGCATTTTGGGGAAGGAGGAAAAATTCCAACACAAATGGCATAGTCACAGTGAAGCAGGAATTAATCAGAACATTTTAAACAAAATTCTTCTGTGATTTGGCCATATCTATTGTTCTTATGAGGTAGATAATCTCAATTTGCACTTAATTTACTTAGTAGTGAATTAAAGTTTTGGTGAAGAGGAGGTATAGGAGTTGACAAGAAAAAGGTTCTTACAGAATAAGCTCTTTATGAAGCATATTTATGAATATCTCAAGACTCTGCCTGGGGATGAGAAATTGTAGTACTAGCTTATGTTACATGGATAGAAATTCTAACATCTGGATTCTGATCTCTTTCATTGAAAAAATTTTATTGAGCATTTTCCTTTTAACAAAAGATTTGTTAGTTCCTCATTGTTCTATTTGAGATGTTGGTATCAGAAATTTATTTTATTTCTGATAAAGTACCAAGAAAGTAATTAAAATGTTGTGTTTATTTTAGCTTTAGTCATATTTAATAACATATACAGTGTATATATATTTTTTATAAATATATATATACGTACCTGATGAAAGATTGACAATGCTTTTTTTTCTCCTTCTTTATGGAGTAGCATACAAGGACTTTTAAAAGGTAGTACACTGTAGTAAAATGACTAACCTAGTGGCTATCTTTGTCAGAGTCAGAAAGTTAGTTTGAATTCTGTAAAAGTTTGTGCAGAATAACTCTTCCTGAAGGGTGGAGATATATATTACAGAATTGTGAGCACTAACTCACTGGATGTGGTTTATTTTTTCTGGATAGGACAATATAAAAGAATTTTTTTAATTTGTATTTTGATAGCTACAGATGTGAACCTAAATAGTCTAATATTTTTATATACTGAGGCTAAGATTTTCAGCAGATACTAAATAAACTACACGCTGACTAATTTTTTTCCAAGCCTCAGACTGAAATGATAGTTTTGTCATCAGCTGCGGATTTGTCCAATATATTTTTTTTCGATGCGTTGTTATGTACAGTGGAATGTGTCTTTGTGTTGTGTATATGATTCCTTATCAGGCAAGTGATGTTCTCACCTTTTTCTTAACACATGGTTGCGTATCAGATAATTGTCTGTTCATACCTTGTTCCAGATGTATTACTGGCTATGTAAGCAACAACAAATTGAAACTGTTTCTTAAGCTTTTTTTCTGGATTTCATCCTTTTGTATGTAGTGTTTTTCTCCTCTTTCCTCCTTTCTCTAGAGCTATTCTGTCTGTCAATATTTTGACTTACTAAGAGTTTCAGATTCTTTTATACTCCTTGTTGGAGCTAATATGGTCCATCTGGTCTGGCTGTCTGGATGAGTCTGTAGGAAAGTAGAATATTGCTTTGCATAGTCCAAGAAGCTGACATCCTGTCAGAGATATAGTTAAAAATTCCAGCTTGCCAAATCAGCATATTTCTTTGAACAACATTGAGTCCTGCCATTGGCAATAATTGTTTCAGGAAATTGAAAAAGCCACCAAACTTGAAGAAAATAGGTATTAATGTGCAAATGACAAGCAGGAATGGCTCATATAATGCATTTTCCATACATTTCCTAAGGACAGTTGCATAGTTGAAAATGCGGTGACTTGAAACTTCATTATATGTGTCACAAACTTTATTTAATTAAAAAAAATCTTTTCCATAGCTTTAGTTTGAATGGTTTTGTTGGTATTGTTCAGAGTTTCCAAGTCAATTAGTTTGTTATGGTATCAGAGCAATAATGCTGTCTGCATTGCAGTGCATGGAAGTTCATGCAGAACATCAGCTATGGATTCAGCATTTCTTTTGGCAAGCTTGGTACATTTATATTCTTCTAACATCTCTTTGGAACATACTTGAGTCTGAGGTGTGGAGAGTGTGAAGAGCATATTTTGGTCTTGCTCTTTGTTTTCTCTGTCCATCCGTCCAGTTGGACTCTCAGGCAACTATTTTCCATTTCAAAGAATTTGGAATAAACATATCTCTTTTTTTAATAGTACTGCTTACAAGAATATGGAATGCTAAAATCTATGATCTATGTGATATTTGCTTCCAGTATTTTACATTGATGAAGACTGTAATATAGGTGTTGGGTTTTTTTTGATTTTTTTACTAGTCAGTTTTTGTAGGTTGATAGTAGTTGGAAGGCACAATCTTCTAATATGATAGTTGCCCCAGTCGGGGGTGGGGAGGAGGAGGTGTCCACCTGGATCTCTGTATGGCAATACAGTTATTTGTCAAATGTATGAATTTTAAGGGTGATAAAATATTTTGGTAAATTACCCCAGCTTGACATCCTGAGGCTTAACTACCTAAGTTTTCTGCCCATATTATTTTTCTGAATTATGTAAATTCTAAATAAAAAATGCTGGGTTTGTTTATTGCAGTAAATCTGAGTTACAGGTTTATATGCAAATAGGTAGATTATTTTCCCCTCATAGGTATCTTCTGACCATTGAGATTACACTGTTTCAGACTACAGGTTTAAACTATAGGTTTAGGGACCTCCCTTCCATTGACAGTTTCTTAATTAAAATTCATCTCATAGGTTAACCATTTTGTTTTTCACATTTTTCTAGTTAGTGTTGTTTACTACTGTCATGATAGGCTCCAAAATAACCTGTATGATTTAAAAGCCAGGCCACATAAGTTGAAATTTGGCAGTCTTTTTTTTTATTTTGCTTTTAAACTGTAATTTCATTACTGAAATAGGATCCACTGTGTGATTTGTACTGCCATCAACTGTTTAACTGTTGCTTTTCCCTTAGTAGGAAAAGTGAAAATGTATTTGCTAGCCTTTAAAAATTCTGTAGATATATCACTGAAGGAATATATTTTCTTGCTGATGAAAATAAGAGTTTTTAAAATGTCTATATGTGTATGTATATATGTGTATGTATTATTATTTTTCTACTCATTAGGCTGAAAAGTACTACGAGCAATAATGTTTGAAACACAGTCATTTTCCTGTTCTTCTAAGGACAGTACTGAGCCATCCCAAGGTATGTCAGATACGTCTTCTGTTACACAGTTTTCAAATAGTTTAATGAAGGACTTAAATTTAAGATATAACAAATTATTTTATATTTTGTATCTTTAATATTATATAACACTAGTCTTCTTTCTTGGCTCTTCCGTCACACTGCTTGAAAAACCTTCATACAAATGATGCATTTGTAGACTTTGAGTGTCAGTCATTGACTTACTAGTGTCACTCCATCCTCTAATGATAGTTCAGTTTTATATCTGAAAAAAAAATTGGCTGTATTTCACTTGTCATGTAAATTTAATTCTTAGATTTTAAGGAAATGGTAAATAATTCCACTTTCTCACTGAGTTGTATTTCTAGCTTGCTTTTACAAAAGGATTAGAAGACTTGCATGTATAAACGTTTGCCTTTACCAAGGAAGACTAAAGCAGTAAGAGAGTAATCTTTTTTTATTAAAGTTGTTCAAAAATTTCAGATTTTTTTTTAAATGTTGGTATTGTTAGTTGCATTAGTGATATAAAGTACATAAACATGATTTTTACAACAACATTAATGTTAATTTGGTAAAATGTAAGAATAATAACAGTAGAAGCAACTAGGGGAAATTAAGGTAATGCTGGTCTCAAAATCTGAACTTCTGTGTTGTGCTTCAGAGTACAAGAAAGATACAAAGTCTATATATGCTTTGTTAGGATTGTGCTGTGTAGGCATCCTGTGAAGGTTTCTGGCTCTAGCCACAGGCAGAGCAAAATCCTATGAAATAAGTTTTGATATCCATTGTAGCGGGCTAAACCATCTTTTCCATTCCAGTAAGGCTGATTATAATAAACTGAAGTTAAAAGAGCCTTATGTAACCTACAGACTTTTAATGTTTTAGGCTGACACTTTAATTAAGACACTAAGAGATTATTCTTTTTTTTTAAAAAAAAACCAAATCCACAGACTGTATGTGAAGGTTATCTGGTTCTACTTTACAGTTTAATCTCTATTACTGTTGTTATTTTTGATTCATCTCCAAGACACGTTAAAGCATTGTATCCCCCTGAACATAATTAGGTTAATGTTTCATGTTTGTAGGACAGCTTCTTAGACTTTTTAGTAGCTCTACTGCTAAGTTTCCGTGTCTTGTTCTGGTTTCTGACACCTTTCATTAGTGACCTCTGCAGTCAGATTCCCATTCTGTGTATTAATTAAATAGTTAACATTCTATAGTGTGCCACAGTATCATTTATTTAATGGGGTTATAAGGCTAACAGACTTTAAAGAAAACATAATTGTGAAACCCGCATGTTCTCATAAAACAGTTCATTTATGTCATGTAGCTTTAAATTCCCAGCATGAGAACTACTGTTCTGGAACTTCATCCCTTCATAAGGCTGAAGCAAACATTTGCTGGAACTAAATATTGTATACATAAGAGTAGTCTAAGCTTGCCTCTAAGGCCCTGTGACCTTTTCTGTTTTGCTCTGGGCATTTCTATAGAAGTTGCCACCTTTGCCTTTTTGGGTTCTGCTATTTTGCTGCTTGGACAACATCCTTGCTGAGGACTAGCATGAAATCATCAAACTCTATTCATTTGGGATTCATTATGTAAAATTAGTTATAGCAAATTGTATTTTGACCCTAGCCCCCTTTGTCATGTCTCATCTCTTTCAAATTGTTCTTTCATATTCTTCAAACATTTTTTAATCTCTCTCCGTGTGTTTGCGATTGTATTCAAAAAGGAATAACATTTTTTGCAGTGTGCATTGTAATAGATGCAGCTGTTACATTCTCTTAGTCAATTTCAAGACCAAAGTTTACCAAGTTCCAAATTAAAGGAAGAAAATCAGGTATGAGAAAATCTCACACATGCCCACACATGAAGTTTAGCAACCTTCTGTATTCTTTCTTTCTCCAGAGAAGAACAAGTGGATCACCACAAGGCAACGTAGCTGTGCTTTTGTAAATACTCCATTACCCTGTATTAACAAAGCTATTCATCACATTCAAGAGTTAGAACTAAAGATGGAGAAATGCTTTCAACAGGTACATTTATAGTTGGAAATGGCCAAGTGCTTTTTATCTTTATAGGAACACATATGTTTTTAAATAGGATACCTATGTTGATTTTTATAAAAATGTAACTTCATGTCATATATAGTCTCCAAAATAGTACCCAGCAGGTTCATTTAGTGGTCATGGTGTGTTTTTCATCTACTTAACAGTTTTGGCAAATCAAACTGTCTTATAAAATCGGTATACCATAATATCATAATGTCATATCAATATATCATAAAGATTAGTAAATTCATGTATGATGAGTCAGGTGCACACAAAGTTGCTTTAATGATATCAATTGTCTGCAAAATAGTTTTTTATATTAATCTGGAGTTGATAGTCAAATTGAGCTGTGTGCCATTTTCTGTCGTTGATAGTAAGCAATGTTTTTTCCTGAACAGTACTTAACAATTCCTTGATTAAAAAATTTCTTTGCTTTCATATTGAGAGACACGAATTTAAAATGTTATGGTTCTTTCTCTAGCAGTACATGATGTTTTCCTAGCCTATATAGATTCTGTGTGAATAGAAACAAGAATAAAGGGAAGATAAAAAAATGGGTAGGTAGATGAGGAAAGAATGCAATATGTACCATTTTAAAGTATAGTAAAATCTTCCCATTAACTTTTTTGAGAACATGATTAGTATCATTTAAATAATTCACTTTTGCTAGAGAGGAGTTTTCCAAATGTTAATAAATTTTGCATATGCCTACACTGCGGTAAGAAGATCTGATCGCTGCTTGCACAGACAAGTTATATTTAAATAATTTATCTCCAATACCGACAATAATGTCGTCATAGCAGCACATCAGGAAAACTGTCTTAGATTAGTATTCCACAAACACTGTTAAATACCCTGCAGGGAGATTTCTGCAACTGAGCATAGATACTAGAAGAATCCAAGGTTCATGAACTACTGTTATATCTTGAATTACAGTATAGACATTAATTTGATAGGAAATTTTATATTGCCTCATTCACCTTTGTTTAAAATAATGTGAGAATAATGAAATGATTTTCATGTCATACTTTTGTCATCAATATACATAAATTAGATGGGTAGGCATTGACATGTCTGGATGTTTACTCATTTTAATGTTAGCTTAAATTGTTTGTGTAAGTCTTGTGGATATTTTCCACATCTCTTCTAAGTTCATGTTACTTAGGATACAGAGATTCAAAATAGTCTGAGGCCTCTAGATGGTGATGTAATTGTAACTATGAGTTAAGAGGAGAAAAGGTAGGGTTACTATAGTATGAGTATTTCATTAATGTTCTTAAAAATCAAAATTAGACATATATACTGAAATGACTATACTACAAATACCGGGAGTTTAGATTTTACTTGTCTATATATGAATTTATTTACACCTCTGCTGGTAAGTTCAATATTACCAGCAGCGTGTCCAGTTGACAGGGAAAACTCCATACTGTTAAATTCTTACCCTCCAAAACAGGATAGACATTATATGCACTGCTTTTGAGGAATGGTCCCTGACCCTTTCCAGTTCCTGAACTATGCTTGGAAACAGGTTGGGAATGTTTTGTGAATGTGGTAATGTCCCTTACCACAGGTTGTAGCAGTAAGATTTAGTAACAATTTAGTGGTATAGGTGATCAAGTTGCTGGGCCCAGAAAACTTCCCCTGGTAGTGTTTAATTTACTGTTGTAGTCATAGCCCTAATGAAGAAAAAAGCATGTGAAGTTCAGACAGAATCTCTGCTGTAGTTTTGAGATTAAAAACGAAGTACGGAGTTTAAGAGTGAAAACAGAATTAACAATATTAAGGGATTTTAAAAAACATTCTACAAAATTGAGTAATACATAACATGTATGTACAAAAGCCGGGTTTTATTGCCAACCATTTGAAGATGCACAGTTTTTAGGAATTCAAAAACTTTTTAATTATTTTAAAATGGTTTAAAACGTGGTTTAACCCCAGCCAGCAACTAAGCACCACGCAGCTGCTCGCTCACTCCCCCTGCCCTGGTGGGATGGGGGAGAAAATCGGAGGAGTAAGAGTGAGAAACATTCCTGGGTTGAGATAAGAACAGTTTAATAACTGAAATAAAAGTAAAATAGTAATGATAATAATAACAATATAATAATAATAGTAATAATAATATACAAAGCAAGTGATGCACAATGCAGCTGCTCACCACCCGCTGACCGATACCCAGACAGTTCCCGAGCAGCAATGGCTGCCCCTGGCCAACCCCCCCCAGTTTCTATACTGAGCATGATGTCATATGGTATGGAATAGCCCTTTGGTCAGTTTGGATCAACTATTCTGGCTGTGCCCCCTCCCAGTTTCTTGTGCACCTGGCAGAGCATGGGAAGCTGAAAAGTCCTTGACTAGCATAAGCAGTACTTAGCAACAAGTAAACCATCAGTGTGTTATCAACATTCTTCTCCCACTAAATCCAAAACACAGCACTATGCCTGCTACTAGGAAAAAAATTAACTCTATCCCAGCCGAAACCAGGACAAACATTCATCTGTATGTACAATAATTAGATCCTCTTCTGATAATAAATTCAGTGGCCTGTTATGCTTTTTGTTAGGAAATGGAATAAGCGTATAACATCTGAGATGTATAATGGAGTTTATGTTTTGCTTTTGCAGTATGGTTGTGTGTTTAAGGAGGAGAAAGTACCATGGTAAGAATCATACATACAAAACCATACAAAATAGTGCATTTGTCTTAATGTCAGGTAATTATTTGCTGAGATGTTAGTCTGGCTATAAAGTCTGCTCTGTGAACTATAGAGTTTACCAAGCTCTTCTGTAACACAGAATGCATCTAAAATAAGCATTCTTAGTGTCTAATTACTTCAGAAGACCAAAAGTGTTTATGGAGAATTTCTCATATCTTTCCTACTCCATGTTTAATTTTCAAAGATCCAAGATGATTGCAGGTCTCAGGACCCACCTAAATGCTAAATTTTTGTTGGTAACAGTTGTTCAGTTATTGATACTTCTGACACTGTGCCAATTGTACCAATTATCTCAGGTACCTTAATATGAGTAAGGAACCTTATGAAATAGGTTCATAACCTTTTCAAAACCTTGAAAAGCTCTCATTGCTTTAAGTTTTGGTTTGGAACATGATGTATAAGTGTTCTGAATGTTTCTGCATACTTACTCTGATCTTTGTGAAGTTTTTAGAGATTCTGTGTACAATTTTCTGAATTTGCATAGAGGGTCAAATTTACTCTCATTTCAGCTTGGCTAGTCATAGGACGACAACAAGTAATTAAAAAAGGGAGTAGGAAAAAAGTTTGAATGAAGAGGCCATTTCTTCATCACATGTTGTAATAAGATAGGGAAAAAAACCCAAGATTTTATTTATTTATTTATTTCCTGTTTTTCTATGCTGCATACTGTTAAGATTCTTATTAAATGCATGATTTCTGTGTAGTTTGCCAGCTACTTATGTTTAGTTCAAAACCTTCTGTGTGCTTCAGTGACAAAATTGCCTTGAATCACACTATAGTCTTTGCAATATGTATATGTATCTTTAAAGTCAGAGAGCAAGAAAGGATGCTTGTTAAAATCAAACCAGAACGTAATTCCTAAGTTAAAAATAACATGTTAAAGAATTGTTTTTTCTGAATATGTTTGCACTGGAGATATCTAGAATATATACAGAGTTGTTAAAGGTTATAAATTTAAAACGTAATTTTAAAATATAAATTTAAAATGTAATGTTAAAACATAAAACGCATGCAGATTTTTTCTAAATTATGTATATTGGCTTTAAATTGTATTATTCGTGATGCAGGCTACTTTATGATGTAGTTCTAGTTACAAAGATTAGAAGAGGGGTTTGAAGAGGAGAATGTATCTCAAGCACTGAGTTTGCTGTCCTGGCTGTTTTGCTCAACAAACCCTGTATTTCACTGTGTATTTTGACTTCATGTCAGATACACCTATTGAGTTATTTTGTGTTTGCCTACTTATCCAAATCATGTTTATCAAACTCTTGCTTCTGTATCTAATTTGATATCTCTTCCATCGCCAGGTCCCAGTTTTTTTGTCCAATGTCTTACGATTTCCCATTACTGCACAGTATCTTTTTTTTTTATTCCCTGTAATTTAGATATATTTTCTGTTGATTTAGGAAGGCTTCAATAGTATTTCTTTTGGTCTGTTTTTGGCATAGGCTTTTTGTCTGTTATTTCTCCATGGAAAAGGAACTTTTTTGTGGAGTTCTTTCAAATACATATGTTCACATTATAAACGTATGTGTGATGTAACGCTGTGACTGCAGATTTCGTTTCATTTTTGCTGCATATGAAGAACCTGTATGTGCTCTTTAAGCCACACATAAGTGGATGATGGTTATCCTTCCTCCCTTTGTTCTCAAATCCAGCAGGATAATGAGCCTCTTAAGTTCACATGCAGGCTATGATTTGCTTGTGGTGTTCTTTGACTACTTGTGTTACTTCTTTCACCCTCTCACTTGCAGGTTAAATTTGTCCTAATCTCATTTTAACAAAGCCCTCATCATCTCTGCTTTTGAGACTCCAAGATTTCAAAAGCTTTTCTGTTGGAAACCGATTAAGCCGTGTGCCTTGATCATTTTTCCTTCGTATCTCTAAAATATCTTTTTTCTTCATTGTTGACCCTCAAGTGCCAACTTCCCTTAAACTGATAAAACTGAAACTACATCTGACCTGCAGTAGCAATGTATCTGTGTCTGCACAGATACAGCACTAAATGCTTCTGCCACTTAGAAGAGTCTGGAAAGTATAGCATATATTGCTCCTGTATATTCAGAACTTGGAAAGAGTAACAGCTTTTCTATGACAGTTTCACTTTGGCACATCCTTGGGTATGAGGACAAAAATTGAAGATCTGTGTAAGTACAAGATGTAAAGAAATCTGTTTCTTGTATTTCTGTGAAGAAGTATGAGAAAAGCACTTACATGGGACTTGTACAGTTAATAATTCTTCTGTATGACTTGCAGTGTTTTTTAACAATTACTTCATTTAACTAGCCAGCATTTAAATTTGTAAGATTCAAGAAAGGAAATTCTGACCTAGTGAAAGTAATATTTACTTAACAATGCTAATTTAAATTCAGTCTAAAATTTTTTAGTGATAGTGGTTTTTATCTACAGGATAACAAAACATGTCAGTGCTGAATCTGTTGAAGATACCCGGTTATCATTATCCACTAAGTTCGATTTTAAAGAAGCTGCTGTATCTTGTGAAGGTAAAAATATTTCGTAATACTCAGTCTGAGTGGTAAAAGTTATTTATCCTCATTTAATATGTGCTTTGCATACATAATAATAGTTGCTTGTTGCCTGCTCTTATGTAAATGATGTGAGTATCCTTTGAAATCTGTGTGTATCATCTGTCAAGCTGAAAGACACATATATTTTAAATGTTATATTAAGTACTATTAAATCAGCCTGTTTGCAAGAAGATAATTTGCATTTCTGTATTTAGATTCATACTGTATTTTAACCCATCTAGGATTTGAACCAGCTGAACTAGTTATGTTGGTTGTTGGAAATTCTAAGGTTTTTTTTCATTTAGTTTCTGTAAAACAAATAACTGCATCACTGTTATATGGTATTCATAATGTATTCCCAACATAGAGTTCTGTTTTTTACAGTTTGCCTCTTTACTGAGATTATATATTTTTTAATTTTTAAATATTAAAGAGATTGTGTGCAATTTTTTTTAAGCCGATGCGCAACCTTTTAAGTACTACTAGCCTGAGGCAATCCTGTCTGCAGTAAATTGTGTGATAAAATTTCTGTTGATGGCAGTGAAGCCAAAATTTCACTCCAGATTTTAAGTCGTTGTCCTTCTTTTCAATGCTTGCAGTTTTTAATCAAAATAATTTAGGGAATTATTGACTGTGGAATCAAAATGGAAATGTCTTGGACTCTGTAGCATGTATAATTCCCATTTTTTATAAATCAGGACAATGGATGATAACCTCAAAGAATCTTTTATCGAAACAAATAACTGAGGCATTTTTGATAGCCAGATTTCAGAGAAAGAGATGTTGATGATTCGTATGTATCACGAGTAAAACAGTGCTGTTGAGATGTTACACTGAATATTCTTGGAACTCCAAAGGCTTTAATGAAGTCATTGATACTTACATAGGAAAATAAAATGAAACAAGTATTCTTTAAAAAATTGAAATGATTAGGAACTTGTACTACTATTTGGATGATTACTTACCTAAGCAATGAGGCAAAGATGAAAATTTTGTACCATCTGTATTAATGGATTTTTGCTGCACTCTACTTTGGAAATATGCTGGAGGAAAATGCTATTTAATGTGAAAGTTTTGTTTGTAACCGGTTATGCTTGCCTTGATAGATGTGAAGAGGCTGGCTTTATATTGAGAAAGAAGCTGGAATAAAGAGTGTATTTTTAAGCCTTCATAAGAAATAATTATAATGTACTTTGAAAGACAGCAATGTAACCAATTGTGCTTACTGTGATACATGTGAACAGGCCAACTTTGTGTTGAGATTGAAGCTTGAATAAAGAACATATGATTAAGCTTTCATAAAAAATATTTTTTAATGTATTTTTAAAGACAGCAAGACATTAACCTTGAAGCAGGAAACAGAAGCTTTGCTGTTGGAAGTTACTGAGCTAATTAAGCGGCTGGAGGCTGATTGTGAGGAAGCAGAAAAAGCTTTAGAGTTGGAGAAACAGCGAAGGAAAAAGCTTGGCATGAAAATTGATTGTATGTCACTTTGGAGGCTTCAGCAGCTCCCCGCAGCTGTTCAAAAAGGTATTGGTATTGAAGCTAAGAATATTTGTTATTTTTCAGTCAGTTCATTACCAAGAATAAGAATTATGACATTACAATAGTTGTGTTTACCGTAATAGGAGTACAATATTTACTCTTCTGAATTTGGTACGTTTGAATATATATCCAGAAAAAAATATGGAAAGTACTATGGAATGTTCAGCATTCTTTGAGAAATAGCATAAGAGTAGACAAGACATTCTTAAGATGATAATAAATACTCAGTTTCAGGCAAGGAATGAGACGCTGAAACAGAATTAGAAAATAATTCATTTGAGTTACACCATAGATTAAACCACAAATTAAAAAAAAATTGTTTTGAGAAAAATTAAAATGTGATAAACTTGAATAAAGTACTTACATATTTAGTAGGAATTGTAAATAATTTTTATGTATTGCTATACATTCCTGTTGCTTTTACTTTACTGTTTAGCATTCTCTATAAATATCAAAAGTTTGGAATAGTGGAATATAATTAACACATTTTCAATTCTGTTAATATATGCAATGATACAGTATTTAAAAAAAAAAAAAGCAAAACAAAAGAGCATGAAATTTGGCTGTGAAAATTAACAAACTCTTCTTCCTTGATTTATCAGTGGGCTATGTCAGTATGATGTTGTGCCCTTGAAGTAAATTTGTAATTTTCAGGATTATAACTTTTCATAATATTATCTATAAGACAAAAATTATGCTAAAATGGAATTAAGGAAGAAGGGGAAAGACCTGCAGGGATGTTATAATTATCCGTAATCTAAGTATTACAAACCCAGGAGATTCTTAATTAAGAGTTTGAATGACCAATTCAGAGTAGACATGGAATCCTGTTATTTCTTCAGACTTCCCTTGATTTCCATTATTGCTAGCTCCTGCTGCATCTATGTCCTGTAACACACTCAGGTAATTGCAGTGACATAACCTGTCTTCAGAAATTACCTTCTCAGAAATATAACAAAATTGCAATGTAAACCACATTTTATTCATCTTAATGTTCAATATCACTTTGTATGATGTAGAAAAGCAACTTATTCATACAATGTCTCTTTAACTTTAAGTAGCAATGAAATAATAATTTTGTAAATTTGTGATTTATGTCTTGTTAACACAGCAAAATTTATTGACTGTTAAGGGATTACATTGAATATTCCACAGCTACTTCTCAGAGCTAGAGAGCCTTTTTTTCTCAGTAAAATGTGCTTCTCTGTCTCAAATTTATGGCAAAGTTTACTGCTCTTGAGACTTTTCCTGATTTTTTTCTTATTTGATAATCTTACTTTACTTTCCTTAGTTTCATACCAATAATTTTTCCATATAGAACATGAGCTGCTGCAGGACACCATCTCTAATAAGCTTTTTTTTTTAATGAGCAGAATAAAATGTATGTTGTCATTCAGCAACCAGTGGTCTAGTCACATATTTTCTTGTAAACACCCATAGGAAATTTATGCCAAAGTCAGAAAAGTAAATGCAGCAAATGGAACTAAGACTGACATACTTTTGTGTGGCACCATGAATATATTTTATTTTTTGGCTTTGAGTTTGTATCTTCAGTTTAGCTTTCTTGAAGCCACGTTTAGTTCAGGAGGTAGCCCTGAACTGAAAATAGTTGCCCTATTAAGAGGATGTGGGATTTATACTTGCCCTATTCTTCTTCTGCATTCAGATATGTCTGTTGCTGGAGATTAGGATGCTCAGTAGAGCTGTTCTTGTGTTGTAATAGCCTCCTCTAGATATGCCTTAAGGCTAGATGTTTTAATTTCCTTCATAAAAACAAAACCACCCCTCACTTTGAAGAGTTGCTTGAACTACGTACTGGGATTATTACGTACGAGTTTAAAAACAGTTCCACTGCTACTGAAATATTTGGTGATGTCTTTTGTAACCAATGTCCTCTTTTGGCCTTCAAAGTAGTTTACAGCAAAATTTTGCAAGTCTTATGCTTAGTATTATGACAACATATTTCTTAATCTCATTAGGTATTCACAGTGTCACTCAGGTACTCACATTTTGTTATGCTAATTACCTTTTTAACAGAATATGAAATGTGTGTTCAGGATACCTTGGAGCTACAATGGCATTTCGATTGTAAAAGCCATCAGCTGCGACAGGTACAAAACCAAATACTTGAGACAGAAACAGTCAACAGAAAGATTCAGGAGGATATAGACTTCATGAAGAAACACAGCCCTCTGCTGGAAGAAAAGCTGAACCTAGAGGGTGAAGCTGTGAAAGATGTGTTACTGGCTTATGAAAAGGTAAATGCAAACAAACAAAGATTCTTTTAGAACCTTTCCACTACATAGGTGCATACCCTTCCAGAGAACAGCAGTCTTTTGGAAGTACCAAAGTCTTTTTTAAATTTTGTACACAAAGACTGTGAACTGTGTGCCTGTACTGCTACATACAGGCACTCAGTGCAGACAAAATCCAGGGAGGATAATGCCGTTGGCCTTTAATAAATGTATCTTAAGCATATATGGAATGTAATTCTAACTTTGTAAGTTGATTTCATGTGGCATTTTTCATGGGAAAGATAGAAGGCGCATATCTGATATTTGCATAGATTCTTCTCAGATTTCTCAGAGACATCAGTTTTGTCCCAGAATATGGAGATGTTAGAAGCTGTCAAAAAAATGTTTGTAAGTTTTAATTATTTTTAAGGGCTGATGTACATTTTTCCTAATTTATTTATTGATAGTATTTATTGATAATATGGATAATAATTTATTATTTGTAGATAATAAATGCCTAATGTGGATAATGTCAGGCTGAATAATCGAAGCATAGTAAAGTTGTAGGTAGCTTAAAATTGATGTCTAAAAAGGGAGGGATACTGTGCTACTTCAAGTACAGATTTGAGTACTAATTATTATGTTTTCTATGTATTTTCTATAGTAACTTTTAAATAAAGATTCAGAGATTAATCTCTTTTCAAGGTACTTATAGTCTAAAAATGGTCTTTTGTTTGTAGGTGATTCTTAATAAATATTGTTTATTTTAATTTGTTTTATTTTGAATTTCTCATATTTTGAGGACTCAACAGTCATGTCAAAAAACTTCTAAAATTAAAAAAAGTTAATCGCCTGTTACGCAAATAGTATGAGAATTATTGTTAATTAGATCTGACCTATGAAATAGCTCACAATTCTATCAGTGTTATAAGATATGTTCAAAATACTGGCTAATTAAAATCAAGGGTTTTTTTTGTTTTTTACTTTGTATCCTTTTTTCTTGTTAATGTCTTAGAATATAGTGTATGCACTTAAAATATTGAGGTGTGCTAAATACAACTCAGGAAGTAAGCTTAAAATACTTTTTTTTCTGAAGACTATTTTAAATAAATACATTTTTTCAGAGGTTTTTTTTTCTTTCTTTCTTTCTTTCCAAAAATGACATTACCTATCATAAGAAGATGGATTTGGTGTTATTGTAACATTTATATATTTAATTTCAACAAAATTTCTAATTGTCAAATAAAATATTTATGATTTTTATTGCGTTCTAATTTATGTGCTGTTTGTTACCCAGGTTTGTTTTGTCCACTCATGGCCTTAAAAAAGCAGCTGATACTTAATTTTCTTTGCAATTAGAATAATTATTTAATTTTGAAACTCTAGCTTTTAACATTCAGAGAACTAGTTTGAGTAATGCAGTGCTAGATTATAATAAAAAATTTATATCATGTTATTTGTTTATATTTGTAATATTTTAAAAAGCAGAGACAGTAGACGTGCATATCTCTAGCTGAGAGTTGTTAGGAACTGAGCGTCCCGATACTATTTCTACCATTGAAAATTGTGTTCATTGTCTGCATTGTCTCAGGCTCCTCTTTTACATAGGTGACTGCCAGTCTGGCACATCCTGTAGGAGATGTTTAAGTAATGATTCTGTCAGATTACTGAGTGAAACCTCAGTGGCTTCTTTTAACATTATTTCTTTCTTTCTGCTCCAGAGGTCACTGTCTTCCCATGGAAGTAGCCACCTTTTCACAATAACTTCAGAGTTTTGTAACAGAATGAAAGCCCTCTTGCTAACATTTCTTTATGTAATGCAATTTTACAACACACATTCTGTTGTCTTTTGCTAGGATTGTATCTATTGCAGACCATGCAGAATTTGTTGTTAAGTTGTATGACATCACAAAGTACTACTTCAACTTTAAACTTCAATTTTTAAGCTGCAAAGAATCAGACTAATCTTGAAATTATTGTTTTATTTTAAACATTATGTATGATTTTTATATAACATCTTTCAGAAAACTTGTTTTATTTTCTTAGGCGTCAAAAAAATATAGTGATGTTCATTCTGAACTCATGGAAATCCAAAAGACAATGAAAAGAATTGATGAAGAATCTGAAAAGAACATAAAATCTATGCATGAGAAAATTAAATATGCTGAGATACTATTGAGTCAATACAAGTAAGAGCTATTCAATATGGTATTATAATGTCCTCTTAGTTTTAATAGTGACATTCAAACTATAGAACATTTGCTTTTAGAAATAATTTTAAATTCTGATTTTTGTAAAATTAAAATTAATAGAATTATACATAAAAGAAGTGTTCCCCTTGTTTGCCTTAGCTTGCATTAGCAGAATAAGGAAGGGATGATGTCCAGAAATATACCCAAACAGAAAGTTCCATGAATTGACTCCTAAAGCACACCATTTTTACCTTATTTTACTTACTTATGAATCTTTAATCCCTTTGACAGACCTTTTTGCTATCATTCTTATAGACTGCACAAATTACTTGCATTGAACATCAGCACTTATGATAGTACCATAGTTATGTTATAATTATAACTTAATTTTGAACTTGCATATTAACCAGAACAATTCTAGCCAATAACACATACCTTTGAACTTATCAAAATTCCTTGTCTTTCTTTTTTTTAGCAAACAAACAAAATTACTCTAACTTTATTGGACTGCAAGGTAGCTTCTGTATGTCAGTGACTTATGTTGCAGTTTCCTCACTGTAAGCTCTTGTCAGGCTATTAACCCCTGAATTATCAAGTAGAGCGATAGTAACAGTAGAACACTGCTAATGGCCAGTCACTGACAAGTAATCTCTCCTTTCTGTTGCTGAACTTACGAAGAGTCAGCACCAAGAATAACTATGACAAAGAACAAAAACACCAAGTACTTTCATGTTTGGTACGAGGTTGCACTTTGTTGCATAAGCCTATGGCTAGTTGCCAGGTTTTATTTGACAAAGTGACACACGGGCTCTTTTTCAGTTGAGATGAGGAAAGCTTACAGGCATAATTGAAAGACATCAGTAAAGTTTTGAGATAACCTTACTGGCAGTAACAGATGTTTTTGTACCACAGCCATGTGACAGCAACTGTTCTTCAAATACCAGGTGTTTCAAAAACTGTGAGCAGCAATTATGGAGTATATAAGTTTTGTAGTAAGTCATCAAATTTGGTCCATCCTATTAATTCAGAACTACCTAGATTCACTAGAAATTTATATGCCAGTTCCATAATTCAAGTTGTGCTATGTACTGCCTGAGTTGGGACAGTATGTGCTGTTTTGGTATTCCAGAAAGTTGATGTTAGAAAGTGCCTGATGTGCAGTAGTGGGTGTAAACCTGTCCTGCTCACTGATGCTTCATTCAAGGCAGCAAGACTAGTGCTTATGGTCAAGATGTACGTGCAAACTCATGTCCTTGGTAATCTCATTTCAGTTAGGTGTTAATTTCCCATCCAGCAAAACCATTGCCAGGGACTGTCCCATCTAACTCCCATTCCTTGTTTATTTTCAAGGATCATTCTCATAAGAATTCACGATAGACTTGGCCTCATTAATTTACCCAAGAGCAGTAAAGGAGCAACTACAGAGCTGAAGAGAAGTTTCTAGTTACAGAATTTCTTAATTTTTAAAGAAATGAGGGCTTTAGAAGGGTGTCTGTTATCTAAAGATACATGTACCATCTCAAGTTAGTGTCGTGTCTCTTCTACAATCATTCAGTCTCTTCAAAATTAAGACACTGCAGTTCTCTTACTGCAGGATGTCTGTTTCCATACACTGATCCATTCAGCTTGCAGGAAGTACTGTGAACGCAAAATACTTCCTGATCATTTTTAGAGGAGGATTATGTTTGTTGGACTAACAGTGGAATTTAAACTTAACAAAGTTCCTGGTAGTAGTGTTAGGTCCCTCAAAGAGATGGACCATCTGTGTCTGCTAGATAACTGGGCGATTCTAGGATGCTGTGACAGTCTTTCTCTATGCTTCCAAATATGTCTGTGAACTACATGAGCTACTCTTCACACCAGCACAGACATATTTGTAAGAGCTGCTATTCAGTTCTGCTCGGTGAAAGCCTATTTGCCAAAGATGGTTCTCAGCTGTACGTATCTAAGAATCTTATGCCACATGTCAACCTGTCTTTATCAAGAAAACATCAAACTCTAGAAATTGTAACCAGGAGAAATAAACAGATTTTGCATGTTTATGTGCCAGCAGCACCCTGCCAGACTTCTTAGAAAGACAGAAAGTAAACAGTTATGAATAGCTTATTGTCATGGTTTGACCCCAGTAGGCCACTGAGCCCCACACAGCTCACTCCCCCCCGAGCAGGGTGGGGTGGAGAATCAGGAGGGTAAAAGTGCAAAAACTCATGGATTGAGATTAATAGGTAAAACAAAAGCTGCATGTGCAACCGAAGCAAAATAAGGAATTAATTCACTACTGCCCATTGGCAGGCAGATGTTCAGCCATCTCCAGGAAAGCAGGGCTCCAGCACACATAGTGATTACTTGGGAAGACAAATGCCATAACTCCAGATGAATGACCCCCTTCCTCCTTCTTCCCTGCAGCTTTTATTGCTGAGCATGACATCATATGGTATGGAATATCCCTTTGGTCAGCTGGGGTCACCTGTCCCAGCTGTGTCCCCTCCCAACATCTTGTGCACCCCCAGCCTGCTCGCTGGTGGGGTGGGGTGAGAAGCAGAAAAAGTCTTGACTCTGTATAAGCACTGCTCAGCAGTAACTAAAGCGCCCCTGTGTTAACAACACTGTTTTCAGCACAAATCCAAAACATAGCACCATACAAGCCACTATGAAGAAAATTAACTCTATCCCAGCCAAAACCAGTATGCTTATACACAACCCCATTGTAATTACTGCGTTCTGTCAGTGAAATATCTTTTGTAGGCTTGTCTTCCATGGAGGCCAACACCAAATCCTTGAATAACTGAGTAGTTGTGAGAGCTTAGGGTACTGTGAGTGACCTTTTTATTTGATGTACCAAATAGGAACAACTGTTATAGTTTTTAACCTGTATGTAAACTGTTTAAGTAATATATGATAGAATAAAACAAGGCACACAGTAGAATTTGGGAGCAAGGTATTTTGGCCCCCTCTGTGAAGGAACCCACTCTCAGAGGGATATAAAAGGTCATAGCTGCCGTAGCTGTTTTCTGTTGGGTTTATATTTTCATTTCTTTGTTCAAGAAATAATTGGAATTGATAAGTGTGATTGTTTTGCTTACTGTTTATGGTGCTCAGTAGGCCATGGTAAAGAGCTGCACCTGATGAAAATAATGGGGGTTGCTTGTATAATTTCCAGTTTCTTTAGATTATAACATCTCAGCAACTTTATTTCAAAAACTGATCAGTGCTCAGGAACTTGAAACACCTTTTTCAGTCCCACAGAAGGAGTACCTACTGCCTGCCTCAGAATCTTACAAGTTGTTAAGCCTGTAGCACAAAGTAACACTGACTTTCGCAAAACAGAGCGCTCTTACAGTGTATTTTGGGGTTGATATCAACCTCAGGAAATCATTACTTTAGCTAATATGACTGGTGCTTTTGATGTCTGCTATCCAGGGAGATCTGTGCTTGTCAGTCAGCTAGAGCAGAAACCTTACTCACACATTCTTGAAGAAAGGAAGGTTATTTAGATGCAATAATCCTATTTCTTTAAGATACCATATCACTGTGGATCTCTTTGCCATTGGAACTAAACTGCAGAATTAAAGAAGGATCATAGCTCTTCCTATAATATGTTTATATTTTAATATGGGAGCAGGAGGCATCCTGGGTAACATGAATTTACTCAAACGATGTTGCTGCTTGAGAAGTTCCTGTCTTGCACTCATAAAGTATCTGTGCACTTGTAATAAGATCCAAACTGTCTATGTCTCAGTAAGGATGAGTCAGGTAGGATAAAAAAATATATTTTTCTGTAAGATGGATAGCTTAGCAATACTAAAGAAATAAGTGTCTTTGTCTGACTTGTTTCTTTTGTTAGTGTGACTGACTTTTTCCTTTTTTGATTCTAACCTTTACAGTGAATTTCTCGGTCTTGTTTTTCTTGAGTTCAGGATAATTTTGACTCTGTATTAGAGATATTTATGCTAATTATATTTGATTACATCTAAGATTAAAAAGAGTCACAGTCAACATGGTTTTGTTTAGTTAACTAAAGCTTAACTTTTTTCATTTCAGAGCCTAGTTTGCAATCTAGAAAGAATCTTAGTATATGAAAATAAAAATTGTAGTCAGAAATATAGTTTAAACCCAAGTATTTTATTATACAAAACCTGAGACCAGAATTCTGTAATGCCAACAGTTGTCAAAGCTGGAGTGACTTCTGGAAATTACCATGTGATTCTCTAATTAAAGCCAGTATGTGTGTCTAAACAAAGGACAAAGGAAGAGGTGTGTGAAGAGTAGGAGATAATACTTACTTCTGATGGATATGAGCCTCTGAATACAAGCTTCACAATGTCTTCACAATATTTGGAATTTTAATTATAGTTTGAATATGTATATAGAGGTGATCTGATCAAATGCTCTGTAGCTCCTTTGTGGGTTCCAGCTGAGAGAAATCAGACAGCATGGACCCTGATTCTGTAACTGGTAAAGTTCATTGCAAACCTCATGTTGATTTTGATTATGGGAAAGATCAGGTCCTGAGTAAGAAGTATTACCAAAAATGTAATTTTTGGTATGTATTCAGATACTTTGCAAATCAGTTTAGTGTTTCACTGGCCTATTCAGTGTTCTGCCAACTTGTCTGAATTACTAGCTGCTGGCAGGAATTGTTAGCAATGGTTATAGTGATCCATTGCTGGAGGTGATTTTATCGTGTAATACCAGAATAAATAATGTTAAAAGTATATGATTTCACTTTTCTGGGTTTTTTTTTTTTTTTTTAACTATTCCAGCATATACCTACAATTAAACTTTATTCCTTATCAATTCATATTTACAAAGTGTGGTCAGGAGCAATTTGTTATTCTCTTCTTACAGGCAAATTGCTGTAGTTTGGGAGTCTAAGCCTTAAGATGTATGCAATGATAAATATTGCTGTGTATTGTGATACTTCTTCACTAGCCTATATCCTCTGTGACTATGGATTTTTACCTTGTTCCTTCTTCCTATCTGTTTTCTAAAGCAACTTCCATTATTTTCCATGTGCTTTCAAGAGACTTCTGTATTTTATGACCTTTCCAGGATGTCCTCTGACTCCTTTTCACTTCTGTGATATGCTTTTCTGAAATGGGTTGAAAGGCAATGCAAGCAGTATTCAAAATTAAGCCATGTCAATGACTTTAACAGGAACGTCTTACTCTCATTTTTATTCAAATGTTTGTCATCCTATTTTTTACTTAATCTAACACCTTCCTAGCTTCTTTAACTGTGCTAAATGGTGAGTAGACTTTCCGAGTGTTTATGGAAATATGTACATGTCTTTCTCGATTTCATACAGTTAATTTAGAATTTTAAGGTGTACTGATTGCTTAATCTCTCTGATCTTCTTTTGAGTTTGGACACTAAATGGTACATGCTGTTGTGTTCTCCAGTTACTTAGTTTGTCTTGAAATTTTCTTAGTTTCTTAGTTCTTTTTGGCCTTGCCTACTGTGATCGCATTATATGCAGACTTTTAATTTCACTACTCCTTGCCCTGTCAGATCATTTGTAAGTATATCAAAAGCAACAGATACAGAATTTTGAGATACCATGCTGTTGACCTATTCTTTCAATGAAAATTGATCATTTAATCTTTCTTCTGTATTTTTTTCATTAGTATTTCATCTCGCCTTCTGACTACTTCACTTTTTAATAGTCTTTTATGCAGGATTTTGTTTGGTTCCCTTTAGAATTCTGTCACTGTGTCACACCTATTGGCTTGTTTAGCAGTTGTAAGGCAGTGTGGGCAGTTTGTTTCATGTGCAAGCTTTAGTTCTGAGGTGCATTAAAATTGCTTTACAGGAACTCTTTGGTTTTTTGAAACAAGTCATAATGTAAGTAAAATCCCCATGATAATGGCAATAGGTAACTAATAGTGGAAATTCATCATCTATACTTATAGAAATATACCATGTATGTTTTCTGTTTCACTTGGTTAAGTGATTTCCTGTTCATAGCACATGACAGGGATGTAGACTGTTGTGCAGCTTGCAACCTCTTTTGTTTTGTGTGAATGTAAATTAAACTAAAAATGCTCATGATGCAAGTGTTTTTAGGAATATCAGCATTTACAGGAAAAAGTCAAGTAGAAGACTTTTGTCTACCCCTCAGTGAAGAATTTTTTTTTTTTTTTTTTGCCTACTGTATCTTTTTTTCCCCAGCCATTTGCTAGACTGGTAATTAAAGTCATACTTACATTGCAGAGGAAGGTGACTCTTCAGCTGCCATCTGAGGCCTAGAATAACATGTGGTATTGATAGGTGTGAGAAAGACAGATTTATGATGGCACAGACCTGAAAGACTGTTCTGCAGTTGATACTCTTTTCTTATGTTCAGTGCCATCAGTGAGAAAATGATGAAGATTGCATGAAACTCAAAATACTGAGATTGGGATACCTCACACAACACAGTCTGTTCCTTTTATACATATTCGCTGTGGCTGGTAGTACTGTATTTTTCCATGAGATTGTACTCAGAAAGTTGTAGCTGATAGGTAATATGAGAAGAAAGTTACAGTCTATGACTGTTATGTGTCTGTCATTAGAATAACTCCAAGCATCATTTATATATTTCTTCCATGGGTGGTGGTGGGACCTAAGAAAGTAGAGGTGTTTGAAGTGTTAGGTTTCCCACTCGTGTTACATATATTCTGTGACATTTGGAATGTGACATTGCAAGTAAGTCTTTTCTCCATCACTAGATCGAAATCTTGGAAGCAAGTAAAGGAAGAGTGTCTATTAAATAATCTTGTAGGAATGGCTCTTGAATTAGTGATGAAGTCTCTTCATTATTGTTTTCTGTTGCTTTACTGTGTTTAAGAATGCAAAACACGTTCAGGTTTTATTTGGATTGTAATGCAGTAGATGTCTCTAAAATTCAGCTACTGTTGGTCTTAGTTCTGCTGTGGTGGATTTATTTTGCCATTTAAGGCATTCTTCGGAGTATGTTATTGGCCAAGATAGTTCTCTGGGGACCAAGGGGGAAACTCCTGTTTTCTGCCTGCTGAAACAATAATAAAAATAATGTACAAGCACTGGCAGTCATTGTAAAATTTTAACCTGATGTCCCTCTATTTCTTCTGCCTTTCTCCAGATCCGTTCTCATACACGGCTGTAACAAAAGGCCTGTGCACAGTCTATAATGAGGCCTAACAGTGTCTCCTGGGAGTGTTTTCCTGACAGTTGTTATAGTTGTTATTATCTCTTTCTGTAATTATGGCCAGTTCTCATAATGCTGATAAATCTGCTATTCAGAGTGAAAGTAAAGTCCGTATCCCCTCGTTTGACCTTGCCTACTGTCTGCAAGTTCCTTTTTACATGAGGAATTGATGTCAGTAAAAAATTTTCTTCACAAATGACATTTGTCCACAAGATGACAGTGTAGCAGATTGATTATGTGAAGATGGCTCTGAACTAGATTCAGCCACTAGCAGAGAAAGAAGTTGACTCCTATTTTGTTTAATTAATGTGTGAGAGGTATGAAACAAAGTCTTGTGCTTAACTACACCAATACCTGTTCAGAGGTCCAATTAGAAGTTGTAATGTTGGCAGGCTGTTTAAGTGCAAGTGAACTGGTAGCATGAGTAGTTTTGATATCTGGCTGAAATTGCATGAACCTGCCAGGGTAGATATTTTGAAATTCTCTCATGCATACCTGTTCAAGAAATGTAGTAGAGAATCAAAATAAATCTTTACTAATTCAGATCTGCTTTACATTTTCCTTTATGGAGAGGGACTACCTTGGAATATTTCCAAATAGATGGATTCACTTTGTGTGTATTTCTATTAGGAACGAGTTAAAGCATTCTGAATTTATTTGGACCGAATACTGTATGAAGTTAAAAGAAACAGAGGAGAAGATTATAAAGGATGAAAAACACCTTGAGGAGTTAGTGAAGCAAAAAGCAGAAATCCAGGAAGATGCAAAATGTTGGAACAGCAAAGTGAGTCTTGAATATTTATAAACAAGCAAGTAAATGAGTATCTTTTATTGAAAAGTACATGAATGCCTGAATATTTTGTATGTTTAAGAGTTAAGGTCCTCTGTAGAAGTGAAAATACAAGTACTGATTTAAAAATAAAAAGTGGTAGATTCTACAGAACTCTCATGATCATTCTTTTGTTGTAATATTATTTTTCAGCTTTATTTATTAAAAATATCATAATCATTTTATATTCCTTTAAGTGACCTGGATATTTTTAGTTGTTGGATGCATATCAGCTTAATATTACTTATCTTCTTAAATCATCTGGAAGAAAGTGTGCATTTAGTGGGACAGCATAAGTATCCTCTTGAATTAGTAGATTTTTTAAGCTGAGATGGCATGTGATGTACTCTTACAGCATGCAGAGTGATACCTGATTTTACTTAAAATACCCCTGTTTTCTGCTATATTTGTCTAGCATTCATTTTGAAATCTTGTTGTACTTGGCAGTTTAAAATCTGAACTGGACTGCCTGTCTAGGAGTGTTCAATTAATTGACAGCTCCGTATGTGGAAACAGTGGAAAATGCCTAAACCAGGATTTAGATGCCCACCACAGAACTTGCTGGTTTTTCATATGTATATGTATACATGTATAAATAAAGTATGAAATTCATTCTCTTGTACATGCCCAGTACTGTTGTGGTTTGTGCATCTAGATAGGTACGTCCTGCTAATGATCCAGTGGAATTCAGAATCTAGGTGGAGTATTTCCAAGAAGCTGAATCTACCAAGCATGCCCAGAACTTAACAAAATAAAACCAAAGCACACCCTCCACAAAAGCAAAGATACCAACATGCATGTTCCTTCCATTTGCTTCCAACTGTGTATTACAGTTTTCTTCCTATTATTGGCACCAGCAATTACTACCAACTGATAACTAGAAATCCACTATTTTCAGAGGCAATACTCATTAGTAAACTTTCCTCCCTCCCCCTGCCCCCCAGATTTGTTTCCAGCTGGGTTTGCCTGACCTGATATGCTTCAGCAGGTATTAAGACCAATACAAGGGAAGGAGAGAAATATGCAACAGGGATAAGGTGGAGCATGGAACCGCTCCATTTGATGACCACCTTTGGTTTGATTAGATTATGCCAAAGGTGAGCCAGAGTTAGGTTTAGCATAAACCTGTTCTGTTATTGTCAGTTTCCCTCAAAAACATGACTAAACCAGCTAACTCAATAAATCTTTACAAATAATAGTGGATTTTCAGAAAGCTCAAAATGATTCTTCTGATCATCATAGAAATGTTTCTGGGACAATGGAGTTATTTTGGGAGTTGGGAAAACATTGGAGTTATTTTCAGTGACTTCAGTGGGGTTTGAATTGGATCCAAATTATAACATGACAGTTGTCATGGACATCAACAAGTTTGAAGACAGAATTAGTGTTGTGAGCCAATATTTTTCTGCATTTTTTTCCTAGCTTTTTTTCCTTGCTTTAATTCATGCTGGTTTTTAGATTTTTTATATGACCTATTGTGAGTGTTAGAACTTTTGACACTGTAAGGACAACTCTGAGTTTTCTTTTTTCCAAGTTACCCAGATTTGCATTACAAAAGGTGTCTGTATGCATTCAGTCCTTTTTCTGTATCTATATGGGCTTTGCTCTTCAAAGATTAGAAGAAACCCTTACGTTTTTGTCTTCATTAATTACCTGCACAGTGTGGCAGTATTTCAGGTCATTCCTGTTAAAATGTTTGCTCTAAAAACATTGAAAGAAGGACAAAAATTTCTCAATCATATTTTTCCCATGTACGAGCAATTTAAAAACTGGCACATTTTGCTCATACTTCATCCACTGGGTTTTTTTTTCCCTGTGGGTGTAACCAATTTGTTTCTCTTTCTCAAACTTCCCCTGAACTATATTTCGTAGAATATTTTACATATTGAAAGACTTAACAATTTGCTTTTTAATCTCCTTTTTCTAGATTAGTAAAGGTGCTTCTTTGCAGTTTTTCCTCACAGATCATGTTTTATAATCCCTACCCATTCAGGTTAGGACCTTCAGTCCCCAACTAGTTAGGAAGGTACAGCCATATAAGGACAATCAGTAGAATCCTGGAGAAGTACAACTCAGCTATGACATTCTGGACAAGATCACAAGACATTGTTTCCCTCCTTAGCCACTGGGACATAGTCACAAAGCATCTTATGTAAATCTGCTCTTCATCAGATTCTTGAGGTAGCAGTAGGAAATTACATGCCATTTAGAGTACCTGTGTCCTAATTCTGTCCTGATCTTCCCACATGTATTCTCTACCCTTATGCTAACATCCTTATCAACCCTGATCCTGCTTGGACACATTTGTTGTCTAGTCATATTCCAGTTAGACCCATATCTCTATGGAGATTGTATAGGTAAGTTCTGCCAGGATAGCTATGTCATTTCAGCCTCTGCAGAGGAAAGAGAGGTGAAGGAAACAAAGATCATTAGGTTCAGTGTGAGCAGGCATGCCTTTATCTATCTAAAGCCATGATGTTTTCCTTATCCTGTTGTCCTGTTTCAGCTGAGATAGCGTTAATTTTCTTCCTGGTAGCAGGCATAGTGCTGTGTTTTAGATTTAGTATGAGAATAATGTTGATAACACACTGATGTTTTAGTTTTTGCTAGGTAGTGCCTACACTAGTCAAGGACTTTTTCAGCTTCCCATGCTCTGCCAGGTGCACAAGAAACTGGGAGGGGCACAGCCAGGACAGCTGACCCAAACTGGCCAAAGGGATGTTCCATACCATATGATGTCATGCTCAGTATATAAACTGGGCTGGGGGGGGGGGGGGGCGGGGGGAGTGTTGGCCAGGGGGCTGAGAACCACTGCTTGGGAACTGGCTGGGTATCGGTCAGTGGGTGGTGGGCAATTGCATTGTGCATCACTTGTTTTGTATATATGTTTTTTTCACCTTCCTTTCTGTCCTATTAAACTGTCTTTATCTTAACCCACGCATTTTACTTATTTTTCCCCCTGATTCTCTACCCCATCTGACTGGGGGAGTGGGGAGTGAGTGAACAGCTGTGTGGTGTTTAGCTGGCAACCAGGTTAAACTACAACAGTCTTAGATGCTTGCTTCCCTGATATCCTCTTTTTTCCTTAAGCTCCAGTGATTGATCCATAATTGAATCTCTGTATGAATCTGTATTAAGTCAATAGGTATATTGAGATACTGAGGAAAATCTTGAGGCTGAGAGGAACTCAAGGTATTCTGCTTAATTATACCACATATGTCATGTATGAATTAGCAGGCTGTGAGTGTGTGCTTACTGATACCGTGAGTCTAAAGATTCTGCTAGGATACATCACAATGGCAATGTGCATATGAATAACATAGCATGAAATATCTCTAGTTACTGTTTAATAGCCTTCCTTTTAAATTTATTTTTAAAATATATTGTTTAATTATTACAAAGGATTATAGGAGATATTTGTATTACTTACATTACAAAATATTTTCTAGATAGAAGATTTGAATAATGAAATAGCTGCCCAAGGAGATGAGAGCATGAAAATATTAGATGCTTCTTCTGAAGTGATTAAAGCTGTGGAAGTATTAGTAAGTTTTTTATTGTTTTATAGAAAAGAAGTAAAAATGCTTGCATACTTGCGTTTTCTGTGTTGGCCTGAAATAATTTCAACTTATGCTAAAGGTGTCTGAATGTTTTTTATTGTTCATTAGAAATCCACCAGGGAAACTGATCTACAGAATATAAAGCAAAAACTTCTCAATACTAATGAAGCACTGGATATTTTGAAATGTGAAAATGAAGAACTTGAGGGAGAAAATGAAGAGTTTTTGCAAAAATTTGGAAATAGGTAATGCCTGCAATATAAATATAGGAAGCAAGCGCTATTTTTTCACTGAAAGCATGCCTGTAAAAGTGAACCTTGCTTTTATTTTAAATCTGTCTGTAATTTAACATTTCAATAATTAAAAATCTCTTCAGGCTGAAATTTATCATCTAACTTGCCATTCACTTGAAAGAAAAATAACTAAAATTCTGCAAAAGACAAAATACATACTTTGGCAATTAAAATAAAACAAAAGGAGAAAGATTCTGAAATTCTCAGTATGTTAACAGAAACCTCAGTCCCCAAAACATTTTGGTAAAAAATTTTATGAGTTTTATTTGTGTTTTTTTCATATATGATTGTTATAAACATAGAATCTGAAATACTTTTTCTCTATTTTATTTGAATTCTTGTAAGACATTATGCACACATCTTTTGTAACTCCTCAGTTTATTGATTCCAAATAGCTATACTTTAAACTATATTGTACATAATACTTTCAATGCATTTATAATATAGCAGCAAATAAAACAAATTTTTAGTTTCTTCTTCCTTTGGACACTAGGTGTATGCTGGTTTTGTGTATCTGACAGGTTATCTTCTTTATCCCCTCGTAACTTTGGATTTTATTGTCTGGTTTCAGCAAAGTCAACTGAAAAGAAAAGTTCTTGAAAATAGTTAGATTCTTATAAGTTTTCTAGAAATTGATGACTGAGTTGAATATAGACATCCTGTCAGCATGAAAACATTCCTTACTAGACTCCAAAAATTCCATACAAGAGATGTGGGAAAAGGGAGTAGATAAAAAGATGAAAGAGAGGAGGAGGCATGTACATACTCCTTAATAATACTCCAAGTTGGAGCTCACATCTTACATACCAAAGTAAATCAACAATCGGACACAAATGTGTAAGAAACCAGGCTTCATTAGTTCTGATGTTGATGGGACTGCTTATTGGGATTATTAGAACATTTTAGAATTAGTGCTGTAGCTTTAAAAATTTATTCTTTCCAATTTCATTGACACTTTTTGATACATTAAAACTTTTATTTCATCATACATGTAAGACAATGGAGAGAGATATTGCCCATGGTGGAAGTATTAACTGATAGGCTGAAAGAGGAAACTCAGATTTGTAAAAACACATAGAGGCAAATGCAGAACATCAGGATAGAGAGGGGAGTTCTCAGAAAACAGGTTTGGGAAGCATTATTACTTGAGACCATCTTGTACGCTAAAACTTTACAGGCATCCTAGAAAGACTGGACAAGTTCCCAAGAGAAATCCTTTGAGCATTTCACATGTAATTAGTATTGTTATGAGCGTGTCCTGATTATTGTCCTTCCACATGTTCAGGAGTTCAAGAAATGCATATGAACATTCAGATTCAAGACCCAGAGAATGGTTATGACAAGTTCAGAGTAATGAAGAATTCCAGGAGCTCAGTTTATTTATGTCTTCAAAGGATGATCTGAAGACATCCTTTGGAGGGGAAATATCTTTTCAGACTGCTATTTTGTCTAGTCCCAGGAAATGAGTGGAGGCTGAGTATAGAATTCAATTTTAAGTATTTTTTTTAAAGAAAAATATTAATTCAGAAGAGTTACCTTTTAAATCTTGCTTTAGTGGAACACCAGGATTCTTAGTCAGCCTGATACAATCCCAGATTTCTGTACATTGCTTTCTTATGATAATTTAAGTTAACTCCTAGAAAGATTTTCTGGAATGCTATTTTATAGAGCCCCTATGGTCTCTCAATTCTGCTTTCAAGACCACTGACCTAGCATGAAACATATTAGTTCTTAAGGGAGAATTACTAATCCCTCCTGAAAATCAGAAGTTGCATGCATTCCTCTTATGTGTTACCGAGTATAAGCTCAAAGGAAGTGTGCTATTTGTAGGGTTTTTTATTTGAAAATCCCCTTTCATCTTTTTGGAGTTCTTGACTGAATAAGGAGTGTTTTAAACAAAGGCTGTAACTATATTTCTCTTGGGGAGAATGCCATTAAGTGCTATGGAAGAGGCAGGATGTTTGGTTCTGCTCAGAAACCTTTAATTTCTTTGATCTGCCACTAATCTATTGCTTTATATTGGAAATATTTTGCATGTCAGATCATTATTCTGATACTCCGAGCCTTCTGTAGCCTCTCACAAACTTTCTGAATATAAGTATGCTTTATTTTTAATTTTACTTTCTGAGTGCACTGTGATTTCTGTACGGTCTTTTGTATTAGGGAAGATTTGCTGCATTGTATTTAATTGCTATATTCCATCAGAATGTGATTCTTAAAATCAACATATTGTCTCATGTTAGTCTAAGAATTGGAGTGCTTGTTTTGATTAATTGTATACTAACAGTGTCCTGACAGGTTACTCCAACAGGACTAAAATGTGAGTGACTGTCCACCTCCTACTAGGCTGCAAGAAGATAGAGAATTGTCTTCTAACACTCTTCCTAGAAAGCTTAGTTGTGTATCTTTCCTAGTTAGAACATGCAGTACATTCAAGAAATACATCTCACGATCACCTGAGATTTTAGGGGCACATGCAGTCTACACATAGACTCATTTCCTGTACAAGATGGGTAAAAACCAAAGCTCAGCTGCCCCTAATTCTTCTTCATTGACTGAACTTCTGAGTTTGTGTCCAACTGTTAATACTTTTCTTTAAAGTATTTCTGTCATAGTTATGTTTTGATAGGATTTCTAATACAGTGGTCAACTGAGAATATGTGTTGGCTTGTCTAAACAATTTTAATTTCTTTCTCTCACCTTTCTTAAAAACAATTCTTATTTTAGATCACTTACCCAATAACCCTATGATATGGAGATTTGATCATAAGTATTATGTTCTCACTATGAAGTGCCAATTTCATTAAACTCCCCCAAACCTGTCTTCTATGGTGGCTGTCATATTAAATAAGAAGGGAAAGTATTCTTACAGTAGTAACTTAGAGGAGACTCTCAAATGTCTTATGCTTTTGAAAAGAAGATATACTCCCTCAATTAAGTTAAGGCTGCTTTACTGGCTAAATAAGAATGTCTTCTGCATGACTTTTATGAAGCCTGGGGAATGGATTTTAGATATAATTTTTCTTCTGTTCTTATGGAAGTTTAACTGACTGCTTCTGCTGATCTGTAAACATATGTTTCATACCATGAGATGTGCAGTCTTCTTTTGAAGACTTAACCATTTGATGGGCATTGTGTCATAAGGCAAAAAATAAGCAGATGAGATGTGACATTCTTTTACTTATTCCCAAGTGATCTTTATTCCCAGAGTGTTTTCTTGAGTTTTCAGCTTTGTTTAGGAGAGATAATGTTTCACCTGCAACTACCTGTCTTTCTTTTCAGAGGAAGAGGTAACATTTCAACAAGAAAAAGATGAGCAACCTGTATCTTTCATTGTCTCATATACTTTAACAAGAGTAGTATTTTTGTAAGCATGACTGGACATCGTGAATTTTCTCTTCTGTCTCTTTCAGACTGCTTCAGCCATACATGGAAAAACCTTTTCACAAACAGTTGTGGTGCTGTGGGTTTTTTCTCAAATTACCTTATTACATCAACGAGGCAGTTGGTTTCCAAGTTTTCTTAATCCAGCGTATAGACATCTTCCTGTCAATAAATGTAAAATCCTTACCTCTTCTTACAGAGTATTAGCAATTTCAGAAAGTTCCTGTCTTTTTTCTTGATATGAGAGAGAAACACTTCTACCTCCTATATTTTCTAAAATGCCTATCATATTCTTTCAGTATCTTCTATGCGACCATTGAAGTGGGCCTGCTTTTAATAATCAGAAGTGTACTTCAAATTATATTGATGTAATTGATGAGGACATCTTCACACACACCGATACTGAGTACTGTGCAGAGGCATCCAGAAATAGCATTGCCTTTGGCAAAATGATCCTGAAGTACTTTTTTCGCAAAGTATTCCAAGACCTATCTCCAGGTAACTTGTGGTTGAGCTTAGAAGGATCTAAAATATGAGGTTTATGCAAACAAGTATTTGGGTGGGGAAAAAAGTTCCAATTACTGGAATACTTTGGGATTTGTTGTCCATATGAACATTCACCCCCCATCTGTGTTGCCTTTCCTCCATAGTATGTTAAGCATCTTGGATGAAAGAAGCTGAGGAAAAACAGTGCATTTGACCTGATATGTAATGGCTGAGTATATGTAATCAAAAAATCTCAGGCCCATGTAGTATGCACAGTTACTGAATGTATGAAAGTTTAGGGAAAGAAAAATCAAACACTTACCATGCTTCTCAAATGGGGACAGAGTTCCTGAGTAAGCTGCAGAAGCTGTGGTAAAATTTTCAACACCTGTACATAGAATGGAGTATGGAACAGATGCACTGAAGATCTGCAGTTCTTCTTTCAGCTGTAGTCCACTTGCTTTTCTGCTTGGAATATTTATGTTCCTCTTGCATCCATGCTTAAAGCGTTTTGACCTCCAGAGTCATGGGTAGCCTTGTATGCATCAAAACAATTTTGCTCCACGTGAAAGGTATAGGAATTCAGAGTAGAACAGTCATTGTTTGGTTCCTTTCATTTCTTTCCAGCTTCAGCACAGATCTGCTTGCTCTGCACTGTTCCGATTAATTGCTCTTTTGGCTTTGGTATTTTGTTATTTAAGTATTTTAATAATCATAGACAATTTGGAAGGAATTTGTGAAGCCATTTAGTCACTACCTTCCCAAAAAGAAAATTAGCTACATGTATACCCATTTTAAGAAACAATCAGATGATTAATTTTTTAGGGTTTCCAGTATTGGCTGTTTCAAAACTTCCCTAGGGAAAGTGAGTAGTTAGTTGTCCAGTGAACTTTTGTCAGTGTTTTAGAATATGTGTTACTTTCTTCAGGTAATTTGTTTCTGGTAGATAATTCTTTTTCCTACATAGTCTACTGTAAGTATTGTTCATATGAAGGGCATGTGGAAATTTTAAAAGTGCTTAATGAGGAGAACTGCATGTGTCATGACGTATGTGATTTGCAAGTCTTCTACATGTGGAATTTGCAAAATGAAGTCATCTATTTATGATGCAATAATTAATGAGACCTGTTTCAGAATCAGGTCACAAGACCATCTGCAGAAAAACTTTCTGTTTTGAAAGTGATGTGGTTGTGGTCTGAATACTTCAAATCAGTATTTATGGGATTCATAAACTCTGTCATAACTAAGCAGAAACCATTACCAAAAGTGTATGGAAATGATTTGTTCAGAGGCGGATTTACAACTGAAGTTTCATCTGGTAGTCAGAATATCCTTGAACCTCTCTTTGCTGGCTGGAGTATTGTAATTACTTCTGATCCCATCTAAGTAGTTTGTCTTTGCTCTCAAGGCATCACATACTATACCTTCACAAATTCCTCATTTGCCACTGATTCTTCATAGCATTAGTTTCTTGATCTCCTTCATCAGTCTGTCTGTAACTGGTAATCCACTTACGGTTATAACTCTCACAAGTCATGATTGTCACAGCCCTGGTTACTACTTGCATTGGTATTGTTGGTCTCTGTCTATCTCATTGCTAACCTCACTGGTGTGCAAGAAGGTATAATCAGTGTATGTGACAGAGGCAGACCTGTGAAAGTCTAAAGAATAGAACTATTATTACTGTCTAATGAGATGGCTCCTAACTAAATGGTCTTAGACTTGGAAGTACCAGAGTACGTCTGCTTTCATATTGCCTTCCTGCAGCCAAAAAATCTCTACTGCTCTTTCTTGTTATCATCTTTGATCATTATCATCTAGGGAAGATTTGGGCCATTCACATGTGTACTCAGCTATGTTTTTCCTAACATGCTTGTAGTAGATCTTAATAATCTCCAGTGTTTTAATTCTTAGGGAACAAGATCTTTTAGATCTATACAAGATTCTTTTGTCTCAGCGGCTGAAAAAAAAGGGCTAGGAATCCTTTGTATTTAAAGACTGTCTAAATCAGTAACTGACAATGCAACACTTTGCACCCTGGGGCAGCCCTGGATAGTTCGGTTATGTAGCAGTTATCAGAAAGCACCAGTGGTGTAGTGGTATCATGCAAGATTCCCATTCTTGTGACCCGGGTTCGATTCCCGGCTGGTGCAGCATAAAATAGTGATCTCCCATCATGGGCAGTGACTGCAGTCTTACAACTTCTAAATAATCAAACCACCCTGAACTGCCTCCAAAGTCTGGGGTTACATGACTGACAATGTCAGGTGCTGAAAGTAGTTGTCACTGTTTCATGTGGAGTTCAGTTTTTTGGTAGGGCTCTTACACCTCCTACAATATCTTTGAGAAATGCTTGTATGTGAATTTATGTAAATCAGTCAGTCATGGCTCTAAACATAGGGTCTTACAGGGTTGTGACATTGTTGAAGGCTCTAGGTCATATTTTGCATTTTGGAAAGGTCCTATTGAAGTTTCAGTTCTATTGGACTGAGTTCTGTCTCCATCAGATTGGTCAACTGCTTGGGAATCACAGTAAGTTGAGTCTACCCTATGGACAATCTCTTAATAAAGAAAGGGCAATTGTAATACATATATGTAATACATGGTATATGTTAGATACTGTTTATCAGGATGTATATGGGCAATGTTTTCTGTTCTCTTGCTTTGTGCTTCTGTGTTACTGCAATTTTGGGAAGGGAAATTAAATTGCACTGTCCTATAGGTTTTTCAAGGACTATATAGAAGATACTGCTGACTGTAAGACTGTATATTTAGGAACCAGCAGTTCACATGCAGTGAAAGTGGAATGTGCAGAGTGTGTGTGTGTGTGTGTGTGAGAAATCATTCATGAAGATTAGTCCTGGTGCAGTAAGAAATCTTTGGGTTTCGTAAGGTGAATTATGTTTCCTTCCTTTAACTGAGCAAATGATACCCTGTATTAAAGGATATGATCTTTGAGAGAAATATTCTCGCCACTAATGCAGCTAAGGAAACGTGTGATCAGTGCCAGCCTGTTGTGGGTTTGCAGAAGAAGTGTTGGAAACAGTGTTGTATATCCTGTGAAAATCCTTACAATACCATTTAGGTTTATCATTCTAATTCAGCAGATACTCGGTGGTAGTAAACAGTTTATTTTTCAGTGATCCTATTCTTCTACAAAGAAGCATTCCATTGAAGAATATTAAGTTCTAATGATACAGAGGTTGTATTCTGTCAAAGTAATATCAATGTTTACCTGTAGGTTTTTTGTATGTGATTCAGTTTGGTTTTTGCTGTGTAATCTGATAGTCTAATTGAATGGTATTTTAAGTTCACTTCTGTTAAACAGTTCACTTCTACTGAAAGTTGGTTTGTATGCAAATAAACTAAAATTGTTTTATGTGACCTAAGAATTCTACAAATAGCAACATACTAAGGAATTTGAATTCACCAGATGTATGACTAACCTGTGCCACCGCACTGGTATGAAGTAGCCTAGAGATGGCCATTTATTGTAAGATAGGTGAACTGAGACTGTGTGACCAAGTTCAACACCTTCAGATAAAAGTGCTGTTTTTGCCACTTTCTTCTCATCCAGCATTGATAGTTTTATATTATATTTGGGAAGAGGAGCCCAAGAAAGCTGGTTAATATTCAAGGATCACCTCCTTCAAGCTCAAGAGCAGTCCGTTCCAATGAATAAGAAGTCAGGAAATAATGCCAGGAGGCCTGCATGGATGAACAAGGAGCTCCCAGCAAAACTCAGACACAAAAAGGAAGCATACAGAAGGTGGAAGCAGAGACAAGTAACCTGATAGGAATACAGAGACATTGTCTGAGCATGCAGAGATGCAGTTAGGAAAGCCAAAGCCCAAATGGAATTGAATCTGGCAAGAGGTATCAAAGACAAGAAGGGCTCCTGCAAGTGCATAGATCACAAAGGAAGACTGGGGAAAATGTCGACCCAGTGCTGCATGAGGCAGGGAACCTGATGACACAGAAATGACATGGAAAAGGCTGAAGTACTGAATGCCTTCTTTTCTTCAGTCATTACTAGCAAGAGCCAGCCTTCAGGAATCCCAGGTCCCAGAGACCAGGGGAAACAGCTGGAGCAAGGAAGACATACCCTTGGTGGAAGATGATCAGGTCAGGGAATACTTAAGCAAACTGGACATAATGGGCCCTGATGGGACGCACCCAAGAGTGCTGAGGGATCTTGCTGATGTCATTGTGAGACCACTCTCAATAACCTTTGAGCAACTGGGAGAAGTGCCTGAGGACTGGAGGAAAGCAAATGTCACTCCTTTGTTGAAGAAAGGCAAGAAGGAGGACCCAGGAAACTACAGGCTAGTCATCCTCACCTCAATCCCTTGGAAGGTGATGGAGCAGCTAATCCTGGAAACCATTTTGCAGGCACATTTCACAAGGATGAGAAAGTCATCAGGAGTAGTCAGCATGGATTCACCAAAGGGACATCATGCTGGATCAGGTTGATAACCTTCTGTGGTGAAATAACTGGCCTGGTAGACAAGGGAAGAGCAGTGGATATTGTCCACCTAGACTTCAGTAAGGCTTTCGACACTGTCTCCCATTAAGATCCGCATAGACAAGCTGTTGATGTATGGGCTGGATGAGCAGACAGTGAGGTGGATTGAAAGCTGGCTGAATGGCCAAGCCCAGAAGGCAGTGCTCAGCATCACAAAGTCAAGTTGGAGGCCGGTAACTAGTGGCGTACCTCATGGGTCAATATTGGGTCCAGTCCTGTTTAACATCTTCATAAATGGTCTGGATGATGGGTCAAAGTGTACCCTCAGAAAGTTTGCTGATGACACCAAACTGGAAGGAGTGGCTGATATACCGGAGGGCTGTGCTGCCATCCAGAGGGACCTCAACAGGCTGGAGAAATGAGCTGAAAGGAACCTCATGAAGTTCAACAAGGAGGAGTGCAAAGTCCTGCATCTGGGGAGGAACAATGCCAGGCACCAATATATGCTGGGGGCCACCCAGCTGGAAAACAGCTTTGGCAGAAAAGGTCCTGGAGGTCCTGGTGGACACCAAATTGAACATGAGCCAGCAATGTGCCTTTGCCGCAAAGAAGGCCAATGGCATCCTGGGCTGCATTAGGAGGAGTGTTGCCAGCAGGTTAAGGGAGGTGATCCTTCCCCTCTGCTCAGCAGTGGTGAGGCCACACCTGGAGTACTGTGTCCAGTTCTGGGCTCCCCAGTAGAAGAGAGACATGGTCATAGTGGAGAGAGTCCAACAAAGGGCCATGAAGAAGGCAAAGAGACTGGAGCATCTCTCCTATGAGGAAAGGCTGAAAGAGCTGGGACTGTTCAGCCTGGAGAAGAGAAGGCTCAGGGAGGGTCTTAATAATGTATATAAATACCTGAAGGGAAGGTGCAAAGAGGATGGAGCCAGGTTTTTTTCAGTGATGCTTAGTGACAGGACCAGAGGCAATGGGCACAAATCAAAATACAGGAGGCTCCATATGAACATCAGGAAACACTTTTTCACTGTGAAGGTGGCTGAGCACTGGCACAGGTTGCCGATGCAGGTTGTGGATTCTCCATCCTTGTAGATATTCAAAAGCCATCTGGACACGGTCCTGGGCAACTGTCTCTAGGTGGCCTTGCTTGAGCAGGATAGTTGGACCAGATGACCTCCTGAAGTCCCTTCCAACCTCAGCCATTCTGTGATTCTATGATACAGGTTAACAGTAGAGATATATAGGAAAACAAAAAAATGGATACATATAATTGTTTGATTTCAGTGAACTATGAGGGCTTATACTCATGAATAAAGAGACTTTAAAAATTTGAGGAAGAGCCTGGTGTTTTCAGCATCAAAGTACAGGATGATAAAATACTGCTTTTGATTTTTAAATGTTTTAGCTTTACTTAATCAATAATGGGTTTTACTTTTAGTTTAGTTAATATACTTTATAAAAAGAAATGTAAAATTGGCTGGTTTTTTTCAACAGTTCAAGAAAAAAGAAGGCATATCAGTCAGAAGTCAAAACTATCTGCAAAAGCATGTGTAAGATTGAACAGCAAATAGAAAGACTAAACGAAGATCTCTGTAATGCTGAATTGTCCTACAGTGAAAAGAAAACAAAGTATGAGGACTTAAAAAAAAACAAAACTGCAGAAGAAATCTCTTACAAGGTATATTTTTTAGCCTAAATTAATTTTTTAGAGTGGAAGAATAGAAAATAATGATCTTTGCATCAGAGAATTATTGGGCAAGCAACCTAATATTAAAAAAATAATAATATAAAACTTATGATTCTAACTATGTATTTTAAAACATTTGAAAAATAGCAAATAACAGTAGTCTTTGGAAGAGAAAATAAATTGGTTACTAAATGGTCACAGGTTGTGGCAGGCTAAAAAGTAACCTTATAACATTAAATATTCTCAACCATACAAAGATTTTTTTATTCCTAGGTGATATAAAATTAATACTAACAAATAAGAATCTCATTCTTTATGTAACTAAATGATTAGAAGAATTCGTAAATCAATATAGTTTTATTTGATGCTAAATTTAACCATTGCAAATGAAATACTACATTAGAATAATTATTTAATTATCATTTTGATGTCATTAGTTATCTAGAATTGAAATTTTAGTTCATCCTTGTATAGAAGCTTTGCCATGACTATGCAGGCTTACAAGACTTACATGACACTTGTTTTTTTCACTTTACATTATTCTTAATGAATAATATTGTACATATGCATACAGCTTTTAGGGTCAGTGTGCCGGATTTTAGATTCAGCATTCAGAAATATGGAAAGAAAATATATGGGGAATTTCCAAGGGTCTTTTTATACCAGGGAGTTATAAATGCTGTTACATATTCTTCACTAGAGCTCTTCTACTGTATGTAAAGCATAGATTGCCTGGAAGGAAAGACTTTCAGAGTTTTCTTTTCTGTAAGAATTTTAGGATTTCCTAACTTGTAATCAGCAAAATTAATAACATTAATAGTATTTTCCTGGTTATAGTATGCATTGGCATATTAGGTACTCCACATGCTTCCTGCCTGCCTTTTCACCTACCTGCTTGCCAAAGGTAAAGGTGTGTCCAAGTACCAGATTCTACTTCTAAAAAGAAATGAGGAGTTATTGGATATGATTTTAGACAGAGCCAGTTAAAAAGCTTATAGAGCCAAGGTAAAAAATAGTAAAACATGAGCTAGACAACTTCGGAGCTTTTTTCAGAATGAATAGGAGTGAGTCAGTTTTGTGTTTGTTAAGGCCTTTTGTAAGACCAGGCGATATTCTCTTGGATCAAATTTATGTTCCTGGCAATATCTGAATTTGCACCATGTAGTTTTGTCCTAAAAATTGTCTTTTTTGTATATTATGCTGGTTTATAGCCATATGTTTTAATGCTAAATTTGTGTGACATTTTTGTCTTGTTTGTATATAGATTTGCCAAGCACCATTTTCTCCACATTCTCAGTGTTGTGTGCTGAAATACACAAATGGATGTTTAACTGTACAATCAGGATAATCTAGTATGATACTCCTTACAATTTAAATATTGAAGGGATACTAAATATTAGTCTGAGAAATTAGGATTTTAGAAGGGATTCAGGCAAAGCCCCTGCTTATATGCTGTCCTACATCCTATTTTTTGTGTGTCTTAATTTATATTTTCCCTTTAACCATTAAAAGTTAATTTAGAATTGATGAATTTTTCTTCCATGAATTTTACAGTCACAGTTTGGATTTTTGACATCCACAACATTCTGTGATAAGGACTTCAACAGCTTTGTCATGTGTTATGTGAAAAACTACTTTGTTTCTTTATTTTCTGCCTAGCATATACTATCTTCATGTAATGCCCTGGTTCTTATTTTCAAAGATGTCTTGGTCAGTCATTCCATATTCTCTTCCTGCATGTCACACATTACTTTGTAGGCTTTTATCATGTTCTTCCTCTTTTTCAAGCTGAAGACTCCTAGTCCGTTAACTTGTTTAATGAATGGAAGCTGTCCCATGTCTGTTATCCAGTTCTGTTTTCCAGTTATGTTATTATGGGGAAAAAGCATAGAGCATTCAATACGCAGATGCATCTTAGGCATATATAGTGTATATGAATAGTATATGAATATATATTTGAATTCTGGTTTGTTCTCTATTCCTTTTGTAATAGTACTTAACATTACATTTATTCTTTTAAATGCAGTGGAGCATTATATTCTTCGCAATCTTCTTCCTGTTTGATTACTAGGCAGCTCAGAATCCAGAATTATATAAAGTGAAGACTTTGTCCTAATGTACAAACATACATTAACCTTCATTGAATTTTGTCCTCTGTAAATAAGAAATCCAGCTGGTTTTACTAAGTCATCCCACAAAATCCCACATTTTCCATATGGTTTCTGAACAAATAGGAAGCCACAAGATCCAGCATGGATACTTGCAGGACCCCACTGTAACTGCCACTGTGAAAACTTGTAATTTATTTCTACTGTAGGTCTTCTGTCTTGAAATGCATCATATATTCATGTGAGGATTTTTATCCTTAACTCATGGGAATTTAATTAAGGAGTCATTCATATAATACTTCATCAAATACCATTTAGGAGTCCAAGTAGACTGTATCACCCAGATCTCCCTTCTCCACACACTTCTTAAGTCCTTCAGAAAACTGGTGAATCATGAGGCACTGCTTCCCAGTCATGCTGAGTTCTCCCTTGTGCATCAAATTTCCCTTGTGTCAGCTAATTCTTTTTTTCATGGTATGAGTTTGCTTCTTAGGGCTTTGAAGGTTTTATTTGCTTTGGAATTTGAGCTTTCTTTTCCCCTATCATATTCTGTTTTCTGTGTGCTTCATGGTAAGGCTGTCTTTAAGTGCTTCTGATCAACTGTTGGCCTTACATTGTCTCTAGCAGGCTTCCTATCAGATGTGTTTGGAAAAGGACTTGGTTTATGTCCCTTGCAGGTTTTTCCAAAAACTCTTATTTTAGCTTGCTTGATAGTATTTTTAGATTTAAATAGGCAAAGTTCATAATCTTTTCTGTTTTCCTCTTTTTAGACATAATTTCAACTTTTTTGTCTTGCTGCTGATAGATTCCTACCTGTTTAGTGGTGTTGATTTTCTTTTTGATATTTCCAAAGTGTCTGTCAAAACTTGCCTTGCATGTGCTTTGAGCCTCCAATATGGTATTTGTAAGTAATCTCCATCTGACTTGCAAGTATTTTACTCTTTTAGCTGTTCCTCATAAAGTTTTTAATAAACTCCTCTAATTTTTATGAAAAAAATAGGTTTTTTTAATTTGACTACAGTGTTCCTTTTTTGACTTTATTGTTCCTTAAGCTGTCTTCTCAAGTCATACTGTTAACATCATGGGCATGTAGTCAGTCAGAAATGTATCTCAAAGCTATACATTTATGGTTAGAGATGGAATTTCATTCTGTATGTGTTCTGGTTTACTTGTTGGCACAACTTAACTTCTACATGAAGCCATTACTAGTGGTCCTGCCTTCAGTGATAAGATTGCTTTCCAGCACCACTCAAGTTGCTTCAGTGACCTTGTTAAAGAATACGTCCATTCCTACCACTTGTGGAATGACCGTTCTGTCACCAGCTTTAAGTTAATATTGCTATATTTAGTCTTAGTTACCATAAATTAGCAAAAGCATTGTGTTTATAATAATTTAAAGCATACATATACACATCAAGACATACACAGGGAAGGTGACCAGTTGCAAGAGCTATTGCCAGGTAAAAGTGTGAACGGAGTGAACAGAAGCTAAGATACCTCTCTACCTAAGCAACAGTTGAATAGTCATGAATGTTGAATATGATCATATAAATGAAGGTGCAATTTGTAGTTGACTGCCTGGTCTCTGCTGATATTCTGTGAGAGCAATTACCCCCTGGTGTGTCTGAAAAAAGTGTCTGTCTGTAACCACCAGTTAAACTGTATCCTTGACCTACTGAATAGAGTGAAAAATATATTCATGCAATCACCAAGTGTTATCATTAGTCATTCAAAATGTTGCTGCATTTTGGAGAGTAGTCCAGATGCCACAGTTTGTCTAATAGACTCAGAGATTTGGATTAAAATAGACTATATGCATATGTGGACAAGGAGGTGTGAGGGGGAGGGCAGGGCCATGGGCACAAGTTGTTGCTTGGAATTGTCCATGGGGCAAATATATAAACTTTCATCTGGAAAAAAGGCTTTTACTCATGGATTGCAGGATAAGTTTTCCACATGAACACCAATCTCCATCACTTCTATTTCCTTGAATTTCCTAATAATCTTTGGGATTTGGGGTTTGAGAATATATGGGGGTGCTTGGCATCTATTTTTGTATTTTCTTATGTATGTGGCATCTGGGAGATATTTATGACCTCCTTATGCAGGAACCTCTCTCTCCAAGTGCTGATGGCATATGCATTTCCAAAGTGCAGATATGGATGTGAATAAAACATCTTGAATAAATCCATTTCACTACTAGAATTGATTGAGTACATTTCTTGCTTTACTATTGGCCATGTTGTACCTAGTTTTGCTTAAATAATGAGTTTTCCACTCCCTAAATTCACTTAAAAAGGAAACAGAAAGTCCTGATTAGGGTTTGACTTAGATTATAATCAGGTTTCATTATGTTGGTCTGCTAATGGTCTGACATACATTAAATTAGAAGTTTTCAAGGCACAAACTATAATAATGTGCTATATAACTTATCCTAGAAGTTATATGAGTAGGATATTCATATAAGAAAGGGCTAAAACATGTTCAGATTTTTACTAGAAATTACAAAAAAAGTCTCATAATATAAAATATAGAAGGCACTGAGGTTTTAAATTTTGAATAATTGATGTTCAATGTCCATTTAGGTAAGCCAGCTCAGCTGCTTCATTTACTTAATTATTTTAAGCTATGAAAAATAAATTACATTATGTCTAGAAAATAGTGTTGCTTTTCTTATAGTATAGTCTATATTTATTTACCTCTTGTGCCTGAGACTCTGTTGTAATTTCCTTTTTAATATAATTTTATGATACTTGAGAAAAAATTTAAAAGCTATGCTCATCCTTACTGTGATGTTAATGTTAAATTTTCATTGCTGTTTTCTGTTAACTTGTTTTCTTATGCTTTGTATATGGCTTTTTTTTTTTTTCGTAAGAATTCAGAGTGGAATCTTAAAAAAGAAATTCAAGATCAAAAAGGAATTTGGAAAGTCATTCAGGTAAACATGACAGCAACCATTTTACTTCAAATCTAAATTCTTCTTCAACCTTCTTTTTACTTCCTACCATGAATTAACTTTGAGTACCTTGTGACCAGCTCACGTAGAAGACTGATGGGTTTTGCTAAGTAATGATGCCTGCTGTTTAACAACTAGGAAAATTTAAACACGCATGAAAACATGAAACACGTTGTTGTATCCCAGTTATTCACAATAATTTCCAGTTTGCTTTAAAAGATAAAAAACCTTTAGTAATAATCTGTGTATACTGTGACATAATTTGAATTTGTATATCTATCTTACTTCAATTTCTCTAGAAAGTGCAATCAGACCCTTACCATACTTTATATTGATGCATGCATATCTAAAATAGAGTGGCCCTAACACCATTTATTTTCTCCTGGTGTGAACTGCTAAATTCACACAATATGCTTTGGTGTCCCTTTTTCAATTGTCAAATGTACTTTTCTTCTGGACTTCAGTGATGCTTTTCAACCATCCTCAGGCAAGTGTTGATACTTCTTCAGATTCTCTGACTGAAATCCCAAGTTTGGCCTCACCAAAAGGGGTATTCCATCTATATCCATCCTTTGGCAGATGGATTCCATCAGCTGTCTTCCGCAAGAGCATGGATAATGGTCATATTCAAACTGTTGTAATAACTACCAGGTCTTAAAGCCTCAAGCAAGACACTAAGTGGAAGCTCCAGGCCTGTTTTCTGAAAAAGTCCTTAATCTCTGCATTCAGTGTCACCAGCAACAGATAGGAGGCCTTCAGGTGCAGTTGTCAGAACAAAGCTCTGGCTTCTGTCTGAGCAGCAGCTTTCCAGAGATCACTCCTTTGTTCCCTATGATGCCAGAAAATCAAAGTCAATGTTTCCTTCAAAGTTTCAGTCCAGTAACACAGAGACCTTTATGATACAGAAGACCTGGCAAAATCAGCAACTGCTGAACTGGCTGTTGGTGCTGACCTTGCTGTTAGTGGTGCCTGCCTGCAAGGTAAAGGCAAGTAATAGATTTCCAGTTGCTACTGTTGGGCACATCCTGTGAGGAGATGGGACACAGTGATAATGGCTGCTGCAACCTTAAGCCACTACTAGCTGAACCAGGTCCCTTGCAAGAAGTAAAAGCGTTACCTTTTTCTTAGAGAAAACTTGATACCAGATAAACAGTACAATTAATGACTTTCTTCTCATGCAAGATCCCTCTAATAACTGGAAAAGATCTCCTGTGATGCATCATTAACACACCAGTATATATAACCCATTCTGAGAGCCTTTTCATAGTTGGTGAGTGCCATTGAGATTCATCTCTTCTTTCCTATGGAGACATGTAATACCTCTGGGAAAAATATTTTCACTGTCAATGCTCCCACTCTCACCATTATGACATACAGGATTGTTTGGCTCCATTGCTCCTTCCTGCTCATCCTGAGATGAATACTGACAAGCTGTGAGTGTTCTGATGTTGGATTCTGATCCAACATCATGTGGGATCGAAAGAACATAGCCAGAACTGGAGGGAGGCATTGCAGTCTTTTACTGCAAGTTCTTGAGTCAGAAGCCTCCTTTGGCAATGGTCTCAGATAGGAGAGATTTACTCTGAGAGATATTAGAGGCTATCTTTCTTTAGAATTGAATGTTGGATTTACTGTGATGACCAGAAGTCCTGAGATTTTTGTTCCTTTTTTTTTTTTTTTTTTTTTTTTGAGAAAGAGAGAGAAGTCTGAACCTTTTTTATATGCTTATGGACATTCACAATCTCCATTTTGCTTTTGTTATGAAGCTTGTTCTCTTCCATTCTGTGACTTTGAACTGTGCAAGAGGTCAATAGCAGAATCTAGTACCTATGTCTCCCATTTCTAGAAAGACAAGCCCCAAGAGAGATCTTGCAGTTCCTGTTTGTTGCAGACGTTAGCAGGAAGTCTTGAATGTACCTATTCTAAGCCAGGTGGTACACAAGGTTTCCATCACATGCAATTGTGGTTGATGCACAACTTCCCTCTGCTTCTCAGGCTTTGCTTCAGAGAAGTCTGAAGGGAACGTTTCTGGGCCTGACCGCCACAGCATGACAGGCTTGATTTGGTGCTTCCAAACATCTTCTTCCCTTTTTGGTATTCAGTACCAATCCTTTTTGATTATTCATTGAAACTAAAAATCTGCTTTCTTTCTCCTGATTCTTGGTAAAGACCTTCAGTGGCAACTTTAGCCCACTTCTTTCCTTTTACAGACAGGAACAAAAGAATACTTTCCTAATGAGAAGTAAACACTGTGCTCAGAACTGCTGTTTTCATTGCAGTTCATGGTTTTTTTCAGGATAAAGAGGTTCTGGAGATGCATCTTGTACTTCTTTTAAGGTGGTTTTAAAGTTCTGTTTCAACTAAACCTATTTTTTCTAATTTTCTTCCAAAGTCTTTTTTCTCCGGGTTAGACAACCTTCATATCCTTGCTGTCAAGAGGTTTTTTCTTACTAATAGGACAAAACTTAATGATGATGTCAAAGGATGTTGAGAGTGCAAAAACTAGTGACTGTCAAAGTGCATATCAGTTTAGATGAGACTCTGTTCTGAGATAGCCAAAGGGAATCTACTAATACCATCAGAGTATAAAGCAACAGAGATCCAGAAATGTTAGTGGTTTTCTGGGAAGCTTGTCCATTCCACCTACCAGCCATGTTCTCACCTGGAACATTATCCATAACTTCGCCTAATATTGTGCCATTCTATAGGAATTCAGAAATTATGCTACATTTACTACTTGAAACACTCCTGGTAAGGATAACTATGTTTGTAGACTATGATTTAAAACTAGAAAAAGGAGTTATTTACCACCTAGAATAATACTTTGAAAAGAATAAGTCACATGTATGGTCATTTCTTTCCCTCTTTCACATAATTTTCTTGGCTTATTTCACTCTTCTGCTACAGCTGAAAGGAATTCAAAATGTTGCCAGCTCTGTTCTGCTTTAAATACATATAGACGTGTGTGTGTGTGTGTATCTCAATATCAGATGTTGTGTATTCACTCTTTCCTACACAGATAAATAATTATTTGTGTTCAAGTGATGGTGAATTTGGGATATTAGAATTTGTAAGTTTATGTAAGACCTGCCCATTTTGAACAACACAGCTTCTGGTACATAATATTTCTCTATCTTTCTCTTTATTTCTTTGGGTGGAGGGAAGAATTTTGGAGTGGATGTATGCTGGATCTTGTATTTTCCAGCCTTGAAGGGTGTTCATTTATTTTGCAAAAATTTTGTTCCTTTTCACTTTGCAGTGTTTTCCTTCTCTTTTTTCCCTCCCTTTTTTAAAAAATCGAGGAACTTGCATATGGTGATTATGGTTCCCATCAGAAAAGATTTTCACTCTTGAGAGTTATCTTTAGAATTTTAATTCCTCTTTTATGGAAATCTTTTCTTGTATGTGCTTAAATAGTACTGTAAATTCTTCTGCTTCAATGTAATTTTTACATTTCCCAATATTTCTTGCTGATTCTTCTGCTGTATTTGTGTTTTCCAGTTCTGCTGGCTATTCAGCTTTTCCTATTCAAAAGCTCCTGACATATGCTGACTTAATGGCCAACTTTTCCTTCATTTTTAAGACATTTTTAATCACCTTATGATGTATTTGTTAACTTTTGGTCTATTCATGATGTTTACCTAAGAGTATAAATATTCTTTCAGATTCGGATTTTTCATGTTCTACTTCTGCTTTTGAAATAGTAAAAGCTAATTCTGTATATATTTTAATAAACAGGCCAGGATTAAAGCAATATATGATGAGCTAGAGGAAAAGCGAAAAGAGAAACTGAAGAAAAAAGAGGAAGGTATGAAGAGGATAGAAGAGATTGAGAGACAAGTAGCTGATCTAGAAACAAGATTTAAAAGAAATAAAGACATATGTAAAGACAACCATGAGGTAAAAGTAGTAGATTCTGGACCACTCACTATCATATTTTTTGTCATTTTTAGAAAAAAATAAGAGGAAACAGAAGTCCATAGCTCAGAAGAGTTGGATTTTGCAGCTGTGCAGTTGTGCTGTGATACAACATAACAAAACACAACATAATTCCAGCCTTATTTTTGACCATTCTGGCTTTCTGTATTAGAAAAATCTTTCTCTTTTAACTTCTGTGATCCGTTTTCTTACAAAAGGGAAGACTGTTTAGTACTTGCTTGTTTCCTTTGTACTTCTTTGCTTACTTATAATAGGCTGAAGAGAGCAACTGGTGTATAAGCCCCCAGCTATGGCATGCTGGAGACCTTCACTTCCCTGCTTTATGGGTGACACTGATACAAATGTTTTTCCTTCCTTTCATGAAAGGTCTGTTTTGTGTAATAAGAAAAAGAAACAGAAGATTTTTCTATTAAAAACAGGTCCTCAACCTACTTGAATTGACTTAATTAATTACACTCTTCCAAGCATTTCTTTTGCTTCTGGTAGAGCATTCCTACTATTATATATCATAGAATCATAGAATGCTTTGGGTTGGAAGGGACCTTTAGAGGTCATCTAGCCCAACGCCCCTGCAGTGAGCAGGGACAGCTTTAACTAGATCAGGTTGCTCAGAGCCCCGTCCAACCTGACCTTGAATGTTGCCAGGGATGGGGCCTCTACCACCTCTCTGGGCAACCTGTTCCAGTGCTTCACCACCCTCATTGTAAAAAATTTCTTTCTAATGTCTAGTCTAAATCTATTCTTCTTTAGTTGAAATCCATTATTCCTTGTCCTGTCACAACAGGCCTTGCTAAAAAGATTCTCCCCATCTTTCCTGTAGGCCCCTTTTAAGTACTGAAAGGCCGCAATAAGGTCTCCTCGCAGCCTTCTCTTCTCCAGGCTGAACAACCCCAGCTCTCTCAGCCTGGCCTCATAGGAGAGGTGTTCCAGCCCTCGGATCATTTTGGTGGCCCTGTTCTGGACCTGCTCCAACAGGTCCATGTCCTTCTTGTGCTGAGGGCCCCAGAGCTGGACTCAGCACTCCAGGTGAGGTCTGACCAGAGCAGAGTAGAGGGGCAGAATCACCTCCCTCGACCTGCTGGCCACGCTTCTTTTGATGCAGCCCAGGATATGGTTGGCTTTCTGGGCTGCAAGAGCACATTGCCAGCTCATGTCCAGCTTTTCATCCACCAGTACCCCCAAGTCCTTCTCCGCAGGGCTGCTTTCAATCTCTTCATCCCCCAGCCTGTACTGATACCGGGGGTTGCCCCATCCTAGGTGCAGGACCTTGCAGTTGGCCTTGTTGAACCTCATGAGGTTCACACAGGCCCACCTCTCCAGCTTGTCCAGGTCCCTCTGGATGACATCTCGTCCTCCTGGTGTGTCAACGGTACCACTCAGCTTGGTGTCATCTGCAAACTTGCTGAGGGTGCACTCGATCCCACTGTCTATGTCATTGATGAAGATGTTAAAATAGCACCGGTCCCAGTACGGACCCCTGAGGGACCCCACTTGTCACCGGTTTTCATGTGGACATCGAGCCATTGACCACGACCCTCTGGATGCGACCATCCAACAAATTCCTTATCCACTGAACAGTCCACCCATCAAACCCATATCTCTCCAACGTAGAGAGAAGGATGTTGTGGGGGACTGTTTCAAATGCTTTACAGAAATCCAAGTAGATGACATCCATTGCTTTTCCCTTGTCCACTGATGCAGTCACTCTTTCATAGAAAGCCACTAGGTTGGTCAGGCAGGACTTGCCCATGGTGAAGCCGTGCTGGCTGTCTTGCATCACCTCCCTGTCCTCCATGTGCTTGAGCATATCTTCTAGGAGGATCTGTTCCATGATCTTCCCAGGCACAGAGGTGAGGCTGACAGGTCGATAGTTCCCAGGGTCCTCCTTTCTTCCCTTTTTAAAAATGGGCACAACATTCCCCTTCTTCCAGTCAGCAGGGACTTCACCTGACTGCCATGACTTTTCAAATATCATGGAGAGTGGCATGAGATATGAAATGTTTTGGTTGGCCCCTCTATCATCTTGAAAGTATGGCCAGAGACATTTTCCTCCATTTGCCCAGTGATGACCTAGTAGGCTGTTCCCCATATTTGCAGGGTATACTAGTGGTGTTAACCTTCCCTAAGGTTAAAAACTTGGGAAAATTTTCAGAGAAATAATCTTTTGTCCAGATCTGCTCAAAAGAGTAACAGGATACTAACTAAACTTATATGACTGGGAAACAGTTCTTTCATTATTAGACTTTCCTATTTTAGATCTGATGATCTTTTAGATCTTTGAAAGCTTTGCTTATATGGAGTGCTACAACAGTGGTAATAGAGAGCAGAGCAATGTGAACAATGTTACCTGAATAAATCACTGTTTGAAACAAGATATTAAATGGTGGATGCTTTTCAAAAATACCTGATAGTAAGTAGACCAGTTGACTACTAGTCCTGCAAACATGAGACCTTACCTAGGTAGACGACCGTTTCCTTCAGCAATGCTGATAGTTGTATGTCCCCCTGCCACCTCAGCAAACATCTGTAGAAATAAACCTTATTGTTCTGAAATGATGTGGAAATATTCAAAATCTGAACCCTAGTTTAGTGCAAGATGTAATGTCTGTGCATTATATTGAAGCAAAACCCTCAAACAAAACCATTCAGTCTTTCTTTTTGCAGAATTGTTTGGAATATAATTTATTAACAGATTTTTTTTTTTTTTTTAATTAACAGCATTTCCATACTTTGCTTTATCCTTTTTTATGTCTCTTTCAGGAGCAGGTGCTATTCCTTTTCTTCTTTTGGGAAATATCTCTGAAAACAACTGGAAACATGGGAAAAATTTCAGTTGTTTCCAGTCTTCTATCATGAGTGAAACAGAGTTTGGCTTTCACACTGGTAATTGTAGAAATCAGCAACACTGAAACTGGGGGCTGTCCTTCTGTCATCATGCCTAAATGAAGCTTTGGCTACGACTCAAAGCCTTTGTTCTATATGCCACCATGAAATATGTGCAAATCCTTGCAAACAAGTCCTTCCAAATGTGAGCTGCCCCACCCTGTATGAATAGGTGGGCATGCATTGTTCACTGTAATGAGCAGTTTTACAATCTAGGGAAGGTATTTGAAGCTTCCCATTTTTTTGGCAAAGGAAATAAGTGTCTTAGGGACCTGTATTGAAAATACAGTAATCAGTGTGAAAGAATTATTTCTTAAGTGTCTGAAAGAGGAGGGCATTTTCACTGGACCTTACTGCCAGAAAAGAAAAAGCAGAATGCCTTTATTTTTGTTTCCAAATCAATAGGAAGCAAAACTATTGATGGTTTATGTCCAGAACTAAGGATAAGAGTTTTCAATAAGCCATATGCTTGTTATGGAACATTCTCACAATCAAGACCAACCAACATCTTTTGAGCCTATTCAGTTTAGATACAGGATTTTTTATTTTTGCTCAAAGCCCAGATACAAGAATTTCTGCTGCCTCAGCAAGAAGTTTTTTGTTGCGGCATCAGTCTATGGGTTTATAGTTCAGTTATCCAACTACTAGTAAATAGCTTGTCATGGGAGATTGTCTTTTCCAGTTTTTCGTGTTATTCGGTTTGAAGGGTTCTTGACATAGTCTGCATGTAGCAACACTTAAACATTTTTGGAGGAGAGATGAAGGGTGTTGAATAGTTTGAGTTCAGATAATGGATTATGTGATAGTTTATTTTTGATGCAGGTTTAATAAGTCAAATTGAAAAATTAAAAAAAAAAAAAGATTCCTCTAATAGCTAATAGTATTTTCAAAACAACGCATTAATGGCAGTGACTAATGTTGTTAGCCCTTCCCCAACTAAAACTAAGTAGAAACAATGTGACAAAGATCACATCATTAGTTTCCTGGAAACCTAGAGAGGTGTGGTGTAAGTTATACATCATGGTCTATAGCTGTGTATTTGCTTCTGTTTTAAAAGCTTGGAAACAAGAGTTTGCACAAGCAGGTTTATATGTGAATGATATGTGAAAGATACTGGTAATTTCAAGGAAGAACTTTCTCACTGATTAAAGGTTTAAATTATTGTTTCAGAATGGAAATATTAATACCTATTTTCATATTCTTTGTTATATAGTCTAAATGGAATTTAAACCTTTGAATAATATAACTATTATACGATTTATATAAGCGTATTTAGTAATGTAAAATTTTCCTTATTACATGTATTAATAACAATTTCTGTCATTTAATATTTGGTGCTGACACTAATGATGAAAATGAAATTAATACAATAGACAAGAACTCTTGTTTTTCTTGAGGTGCTAATTAATAATAGAATGGATTAATGAAAAATATAAAAAACATATCCCAATATTTTATTTTCTTTCTTCTTCCTCCTCTTGTTAGCTGTCCTTAGCTGTATTTTTCATGAGTTAGTGATAATAAGCAATAAACATTTATTTTGCCCTTTATACAAATTCCATGGAAGCTGTTCCAAATACATATTTTGATTTCAGAACTTTATTTGTAACTTTCTTGGCAGAAAGAAAGAAGCATGGGGAGCAGAGTAAGAGTGATATTTTGCATAAGACAATGAACACTATATGAAGTAGCAGAGATATTTTCTATTTTAAATGTGCATTTTTTCATTGAAATCGTAGAGTATATAAACCTACATGGTAGAAAAGTGGGTATGGAAGGGAAGATAAAAATAAGCTTAAGAATGGTAACTGTTAAAGTATTTAATGCCTAATGTATTTTCAGATTTCTATAGAATGTAGGACAATAACTTTTGAATACTAACACGTCTATTTATGCATAAACTCTCCAGAAGCTCTACTATTTGGATCAGAGAGTAGAAGAGCTAGATAAACAGCAGAAGCAAACTGAACAAGAACTGGAACAAAAAAGAAGTATCATGCAGCAACAATTAAGTGATATACAGGTGAATAATTTAATGCTTGTATGGCTTTTTTGAAGTATGTTTAATCTCAAAGGTTAGGCTGTCATTTCTACACAGTTGCCTTGGAACGATATACATACATACAATGTATGCACTATTTTCTGTCTCTTGCTTGAACTAACCTATGAGGTCCATAGCCTTGAGACAGAGTAAAGTACAAAGCAGAATTGATATTGGGGTCATTGAGAAGTCCTTTGCTTTCTTCATTTGCTACACTGGCTCAGATTGCTTGAGGGGCTTTAGAAATGCAATGGAAAAAATCAATAAAGGACAAAAAAGATTCTAGTATAATAGGAAGTGCCTGCTGATCGCATGTTTGCTCAGCAGATGGCATCTTTTTGTAAATGATGGCTTGTATCTGCTGTATCAGTTACTAAACTGTATAATTCACCAAAGGGAATCACTGAATTTCATTACTGAACACAATGCTTTATATAAACATGGATATAAGCATTAGAAGAAACAAACATTTTTTTTTCTAAGATTCTGTTCATTTTTATTATTCTTTCATTTGCATATTTTATAAACTTAAGTTAGATATTACGGCATCAAAGATGAGTCATACAGATTAAAAAAGAAAAAAGAAAAGAAAAGCTTTCATGTTGTTCAGAGTAGCTTTCATGAATCCATTAATTTCTACTGAAAAGCTCTGAGACTTCCTATATATGACAGAATCTTAAATTAAGCATTGGGAAATTCATTGATTCACACACGTTTCTAAATTTGGCAGGGAAGACAGAGTTTATACATCCCTTTCTGTTAAAGATTGTGCTCTACCAAACTGCAGGTTTACCAACAGATCTTAGAACATGTGGAAATGACTGATGAGTCAGCATCCAGATAATCAATAACTCTACTGTGTTTTTCAGTGCATTTATTTTCTATGCTTTTTTATTATTGTTTTTAATGCTGCCTTTCCTAGTAACTGTAAATAACTGTATCCATTAATTACTTGAGCAATATTTGAATTGGTGTTCTGGAGGAGTATGAGAGGATTGTTCTGGATAAGTAGAATAAAACGATGTACAAAGCCCATTTTATGAGATCTGTAGAGCTCTGAACTGGTAACAATACTTGGATACCTTAAATGTTGCATTCTTAGAGCCTGATACAGTTCCTTGATCATAGCAATTGAAGTTTTGTAAAAGGAGGGCTTTATAAAAGGGGCTGTCTTATTTTTTAGCAATAACTCATATTTCTAGCTGTGCAGGGTCACACTATATGATTCTGTTAATCATTTATATTGTTTTTAAGGAAAAATTATTTAAAGTTACGTTCAGAGATTTTAGTGCTCTCCCATGATTAAGACATTGGCTTGTTTAAAGCTTGTCTGGTGTATAGCCTTAAATGACGTTACGGAAGAAATGGCTGTGATTCCATAGTATTCTTAGTACAGGAGTAGTATAGCCCCCAACTTCCAATTGATCAAGCAATTCACCCAGTCCTTCATAATTTGCCTATTTTAGGACAAGATGAATCATACCCTGGAGGCTTCTGCATCTGTGGTGTGTTGACCCTGGCTGGACGCCAGGTGCCCACCAAAGCTGCTCTATCACTCCCCTTCTCAACTGGACAAGGGAAAGAAAATATAATGAAAAGCTTGTGGGTCGAGATAAGGACAAGGAGAGATCACTCACCAATTACTGTCATTGGCAAAACAGATTCGGCTTGGGGAAAAGCAGTTTAATTTATTGCCAATCAAAACTGAGTAGGGTAATGAGAAATAAACCCAAATTTTAAAACACCTTCTCCCCACCCCTCCCTTCTTCCCAGGCTCAGCTTCACTCCCGATTTTCTCTACCTCCTCCCCACAAGTGGTGCAGGGGGATGGGGAATGGGTGTTGCAGTCAGTTCATCACATGTTTCTGCTGCTCCTTCCTCCTCAGGGGGAGGACTCCTCACACTCTTCCCCTGCTCCAGCGTGGGGTCCCTCCCACGGGAGACAGTCCTCCATGAACTTCTGCAACACGAGTCCTTCCCATGGGCTGCAGTTCTTCATGAACTGCTCCAGCGTGGGTCCCCCACAGGGTCACAAGTCCTGCCAGCAAACCTCCTCCAGCTTGGGCTCCTCTCTCTCCATGGGTCCACAGGTCCTGCCAGGAGCCTGCTCCAGCGTGGGCTTCCCATGGGGTCACAGCCTCCTTTGGGCACATCTGCCTGCTCTGGTGTGGGGTATTGCACAGGCTGCAGGTGGATATCTGCTCCACTGTGGACCTCCATGGGCTGCAGGGGGACAGCCTGCCTCACCATGGTCTTCACCATGGGCTGCAGGGGAATCTCTGCTCTGGCTCCTGGAGCACCTCTTCCTCCTCCTTCTTCACTGACCTTGGTGTCTGCAGGGTTGTTCCTCTCACATATTCTCATTCCTCACTCCAGCTGCAGTTTGTGCCAGGTTGGTTTTCATCCCCTACCTTCTTAAATATGTTATCCCAGAGGCACTACCACCATCGCTGATGGGCTTGGCCTTGGCCAGTGGCAGGTCCTTCTTGGAGCTGGCTGGCATTGGCTCTATCGGACATAGGGGAAGCTTCTAGCAGCTTGTCACAGGAGCCACCCCTGTAGCCCGCCACTCCCAAAACCTTGCCATGCAAACCCAATACAGCATTTCACTATTGAATTTGAAGTCACTTAGTTTGGTCTGCTGGCATTTAAATGTCTAAGGGCTAGATAACTAGATAAGAGCATATGAATTTTACCCCATAATACACCAGTAGTCTTGTTCAGCAGCTAAGAAGAATGAATAATACTGTTCACGTATCTAACAGCTGAATGACCAAGTGCCAAGGGATTCATTCAGCTTAGGCAGGATACTGGACTGTTAACCACTACAGCAAGCCACAGAGAGCAGATATTCAGTCTATCCATACTTGGATCACAGAATGTAGAGTATCTCCCCATTTTTGTTTGTTCTAAAACCTGATTGCAAATTCTCTGTCTTCTGTAATAGGTACCAGATTGCTCTGACAAAATGGCTAGTATTCCATATGCTTGAAAGCCAACATTTTTATCTGCCTTCTTGGTTAAAAAGTCCTGAGAAAAGTGCAGGAAGTCAGAGACAAAATAATTCTTCACTGGTAGTTTTGTTCTAACAGAGCTCATATGTGAAGCTGACTCTTTGGCAAAAAACATGTCATGGCTTCTTTGTGTACATATTTATATCTGGCCCTGATATCTTAATAATCTCAGATTTCATTATTTGTAAAGTTTAAGGCCAGGACAGATCATACAGCCATCCTGCATATCACGGGCTATCACATTTCTCCAAGTTCTCCTGGTACTGAGCCTAAAACTAATATGATTTTTCCTCAGAGGTTTGAGACTCTCTATGGGCGGTTCACTTGCATCGGGATTTGCATTAATTACCATATCTTCATTTTATTTCTAATGATTCTATGTTCCTGCAAGAAACCTGAAATTTCCATCTAATCCTATACAGATACATATTACACTTTTACAAAGTTTGGAGGCCTTAAAAATATCATGTTCTTGTGGTACCTTGCACACCTTCATATCTGTGCTAACATCTGTTACAATCAAGCTTTGATTCCTCATTTTTTTACAGCTACCTTTTAGGTATACCTCTACGAGCACTTCTTTCATAAGGAAAAAGATCATTAAACTATGCATCAGGCTACTGCATCAGAAAAATGGGGCAGTATCGAAAGAAGAAATTTTTAAAATACTGATCTTTATTTTAATACTGTGATGCATTCTTTGCTTACTGAATTTTGAAGTCCCAAAATTTGGTAGTTATATGTATGTGCATTTAAATTGTATATGTATGTGTGTATATGTGTATATATAAAGATAATCAAAAGGTATTTTTCTCCCTCTTAATTTAATGCTTTTACAGAGCTGCTTACAGCCCATTAGTATGGGTTACAAAATCTTATGCAGAAAGACCACTTTAGAAGTATAACCCAAATAGAAGACTCCCACCTGTTTATTACTATTGAACTACTAAAGTGCTTTATGTTTACCTTATTCATTGTGGGGAAGCTGCAGCTTTGTTTACCAGATACTGTTGCTCTTGAAAGCAGAGTGTGCTTGTGTCATGAATCTTTACATTTGTGGGGTCCTGTGACTGTCCATCACTTTTGGAATGAAAAAGACGCTGCAATTTAATCTCTCTTCTGTAGAATAAGATGTTTAGTGAAAACACGGTTTTTAATTTAGAGGTTTTCAGCAGCTTAGTGTCAGCATCTCTTTGAGATGTGTACTTGTAACTGAGGAAAGTAGGCAGGAGTTCAGGAGTCTTGTTCTCTGTGCTTTAATTCTCCACTCTTAGGAGTACAGGACAACTATGTTATGGAAAACTTGACATCTAAAAAAGGAAGACTCTCTGTTTAGGCAACTAAATGAATAATGCTAGTTTTCAGAGATAACAAGTAAGCCATATTCTGCCTGGAGAGTGTCATCTAAAAATACTGATTTTTCCTGAAAGTCAAGTGTTTTAGGGATCTGCCTAAAACAGGATTACATTTTGTAAGTACTTTGATGGTCTAGCAATAAAAGCTGCCATTTAAGACACTGACTCTGCATACATTGAAACAAATAGGCCCAGACTTCAGTCATATGTGAAAATTGTTACTTTTCACTGTTGTAAATAAAGTTTTTGCTGTGCAAGCCAGTGCTTATTGCAAAACATTTATGTATGAGAGCAAAAATAAAAAAGAATATGTGTTTTATGAAGGTGGTGGCCTACAAACGTGCGTACATCCATACACAACATAGGCAACTGCAGAAATACAAGTGCCATAATAAAATTTATGGATATATAGTAGAAGAATTATGCAACAAGCTGGACAACTGTATCTGGATGTGCAAAGCTGTGCTCTTACAGAAATGTAATTATTCCAGTTGCACCAAATGCTTCAACTGCCCCCTCTGAAAGAAGTTCTGTTTCTTTGGGTATACAATTTCATGAATTGTTGCCCATAATCATGTGCTTAAAATACAGTATTTGGAAATCTAGCCCTGCCTAGTTTACATGCTATGTATGTTTTAATTCCCAGGAAAAGATTTCATTTGCTTCCAGTCAAATTGCTGAAAATTCTCACACTACAGAAAATTTAAAAAATGAACTTAAAGAACTAAATGAATTATGGAACATGAAGCAAATACAGATGGAAAATGCAGAAAAGTCTTTCACTGATTTGTGGTAAGACCTATCTATTATATGAATTTTAAAAGGTAGTTTTTTACTTTTACTAAAGTAATTTAAGACTTCCACTTTATTACTATTACTAAAGATAGTTTTATTATTTTACAGTATTATTTCTAGGAAATATAATGTACTTTTCATCAATAATTTGAGAGTATTTTGGTCTGATCACTGCTTGTAGTTTTAATGCATCTGCAGAAGTTATTCATGATAAATTGTCTGCCTACCAAATTGAATTTCGGGCGTCAGAATTACTTTCAGAAATCTGATAATATTCATGGTCAGTTGCATCCTTAATTAATGGAGAATTCCACGCACTCTGTGTTTTCTCTGGTTTAAGAAGTGTGGACCTACACTTACTGTGACTGATGAGTCCTGAAAATAGTCTCAAAGGGCTCTATCCAACTGATAATGCAGGCTGACTTCTAGGCCACACAAGCCTTGGAGGGCTGTATATGCTGAATGCACAGCAGGCTTACACTTCAAGGATAAAGGTGAACTTACTGTGCAATGTCAAAGAGAAAACAGCTTAGATTGTTGAATTGTGTAGGGTGACTAAATAGTGAAAAAGTGATCCTTGCATTGTTATACTACAGCTCCCTTTCTGTGATCTCATTCACTTGTGTACCGTTGGTGTTGAGAGATCTTTGAGAGATTATTCCATGAAACTCTTGACTGGGGAAAAAAAAATATTTTTCTATGTAATTTTTTTAACTGAATATGTGGGAATAGATATGTTTTTTTCTAACTCTTAATTGAAACAGAATGATTCAGAGGGACCCAGTGTGCAGTGGAACTTACTGAACTTCAAGAAGAGAAGGCATCTTACTGTGAATGAAAATCTCTTCTCATTTTCCACAGCTTTTTAGCCAGTAGTGAGTAGTTTTATATCAGTGACATGTTATATTCAGACTCAGAGAAGAAAGGGATAATATCATCACAAAATGACACTGAAAGTTCATTCCAGCAATTCATTGTTCCTATATAGCTAAGGGGTCCATCTCTCTTTCAGAGAGGAATTTTCTTGCAAATTCTCCAACTTCTAGACCTAAAATAGATAGTAATGAAAACTGCATTTTTCTTGAGATCATGCTTTTAGAGATCCCATCTAGTAGAAAGAACTGTAAAGTCAAAAAACCTTCCAAAAAACCCCCTCTAACTTCTAAAGTATGCATCCCAATGGCTAGTATATTCTCCTTCTTTTGTCATTCTCTGAACACAGAGGTACAGCACACAGGAATTTCTCCATCATGTGACTTGCTGAAAACTGACAGCATGCTTATGCCTTCTGGTTGGCAGAGCATTCAGCGTCTCTGTGCTTGAGGGGCAAAGGAGAAGAAGAGTTTAGGATTGGTTGGTTTTTAATGCTTACTGTTCCTCATTAGTGAAGATTAATTGTGATAATATTCAGAAAAAAAATTCTTTCAGGCTAATCTACCTTCTTCTATTAATGTTTCCAATAATCTGACATATCACATGGCATTTCATCAGCCTATCTTAAGAAAGTCTGCTCTAGCCATTTCCTGTTATATTTTGTGTTATGCATATAGTTCAATATTAAAAGTACTTATCTGTTTGAACAGATCTTTCTCCTTTATTGTAAGAGTGCAGATACCTGTCTGACTTTGTAGAAAAACTGGGTATAAAGATTAACTGTCTTTACTTTTACTCTTGGCTATTTTTTTCCTTTTTTTTTTTTTTTTTTTTCATCATGTCATATCAGGCTAACTAGCCCAGTCTGGTGGAGGAACCTGAGGTAAAAGAGTCCCTACTTCTGCTTTCGGTCTTCACTATTGTCCTTTTATAGGTACTTCCTGGCATCGTTCCCTGAATAACGCCTCCTTGACTTATTATTGCTTACCATTAATGCAGTAAAAAGACTAATTAATAGCTACTAGAGTGAAATAGAAACACTGACACAATGTTATCAAAATAACAGTAATTTGAAATAAATACTTTTTCCACAATAAAATTGACTACAAAACTGAATTCTACTGCAAAATTTAGCCTAACCTGCTAACGAAGGGAAAATTATATACCACAAGTATCCATCTAGAAGCTGTCTTATACCAATGACTTCTGCAAAATTGTTCTCTCACTCTTGGAAGAGATAAAGACCTGTCTTCATATCTGAAGTTAGAATGAACATGAAATACATTCGCTCAATTTTTTTTAATGCCAGTGGAGTTTGGTGCTAATTAAATTAGAAGGATGATGAACAAATCTTGTGAACTTAAGGTTTGTGTGAGGAGCATACTTACTTGTATTGGAGCCCCTACCATTTATGTGTGTCAGTACCCATACGGTGTGCCTACCTCCAGTGAGAAGGAAATAAGGGCAGGAAGCAAGTTAAGGGAATGTACTGGAGATTAGGAAGGCTGGAAGGGTATTTCAGTGAAAAATAACTCTACGTTTAGAGGAGGTCTTAGATGCTCTAATTTTCTGCAAAGGAGACGGTTGTTCCGCAGGGAGTCTCAGAAGAGATTGTGGAGAGCATCCTGTGACGTCCAGAATTTAGAACTAAATTTGAAAACTCCTAAAGACATCTCTTCTGTCAAGTATCAGCTAATCAATAAGAAGGATAACAGCTTATTTTGGTCCCAGCTGTTCCTAGCTTGACAGCTTAAATGGCTCCTGAGTGGTCAGTGTAATTGTTACATGACTGATTTTTCCCTTTCTCAGACTGTTTGATTTGTTTTAAAATTAAAAAAGAATATATATTTTAGTGTTAAAATAACATTGAGTTTACACAACAAAGCCTTAAAATTAGAAAAAGTAGGCTTAAACTTGTCTGTTGAGTTTCCTTTTTTGTGTGCACATTGTGATACAGTATTTATTATGCAGCCAACTGTTACATTACTTACAAGGCTCTAGTTTTGATTATCTTGCAGAAAATCAGTTAGAAATACTTTTTTTTTTTTTTAATATGCTTCTGTCTAAAAGTAACAGAAATACAGACCGTGAGAGAACAGAATGTTAGTACAAAATGAAAAGCTCTGAAAATTGCTTAACTTTACATATTTCATATGTACAGGTTAAAGAAACCACACTAGGTATGGACAGAGATAGAAACGAAATATTACATAAATGGTGTGAAGCTCCCACTTCCAGTCCCAATAAATAATAAAACAGTGGTTACCCAATATGGCACTGGTCATGGACTCACTCTGTGTCTCAGAATATCATTATTCGAGCAGATACATTACATGTGGGAGTTAACCAGTTCATTCTCTAGAAAGTTGTTTTAAAAATGCAATCTGTTTTTTAAAATTGTGGGAGTTATATATCTCAATGGACTCATTGGATATGGATTGATAAGCAGAGTGTCTTTAAGTGGTCTAAACATTCATGATAAGCTCCGTCATATAGCTCTTTGGTTTTTTTGAAAGGGTATCATTATTTGCAAGAAGACTCTGTCTATTTTATCTATGATAAAATTAAACATTAAACCTGTAAGTAAAGACTAGAAAACAGTATAGCAGAATATCTTGATTACTTCACCGAATATTTTTTTTTTCTTTCAAAGGAAAAATTTAAGTGGTGTGCTGTTTAAGCAGCAAAATGTTCAGATGGTATTTAATCATCTCCAAGATGAGCTAGCAGAATATGAGAAAAGGTTAAAGCAGGAAGAAAAAACATATGGAGAGTTACTACAAATTAGAAAGAAAAACCTGAAAGATTCAGAAGTGAGTATTATCAGAGCTGGGTTTCTTTATGTGAGAAGTGAAACAACTATTTGGTTAGTTCTGGCTCTTTTTAGGTCTAAAAAGGATACCAGTTTTATCAAAAGTTTGAAATAAGTAGTATCATCTTGTCCATTAGCAATGTTTCCAATGAAATAAATTGCTATTTTTCTGTTCTTTATTTCTGTGAATAAAGAAGTAATTCTAGGAAAATTAAAAATTATTCATTTGCTTTGGCATTTTTAATTTTTCATTTATGCTTAGGGCTAATTTGTACTTTCTTTTCCCTGTTTTCTTTTGTTTTGATTTGTGGGTACCTCTGGGAAAGACATCACTTCTGCTAACTTGAAAATCTTTTTCTCCTTTGCACCAAGTACTCAGTAACAAATAAATCTCAGATAATTTTGACTAATATCAGCATCTATAAGTTTCCAGTCCTTTTTAATCACTTAAATACAAGAATAGAGCTCAGTGCATGCAATCTTCTTGATAGTGCAGCAGTCAAACTTTGGTCTTTTGGATAAAGCAGTTTCTGAACTGTCAGGAGCTACTCCATAACAGGACCCTCATCTGGATCTTAGATGCTGCAGCTGATACCAGGCAGATGGGAGCCAGAGTCTGTGTAGATGTAACTGAGGAGTCAGAGCTATCTGAAATAGAAGTATAAAATACATGGTGGTAATAACCACAAAATCTTCAGAGAAATCAGATGCAAGTACAATTCTCTAAGTTCTTTTCTATATTATTTTCATATTTAAAGTTTCTTTCCTAAGAAAATGGATAATTGCCTAACTTTTCATGTGTAATTTTCTTTGTTTTTACATGAAAATGATAACATTAGAATGCTTCTCCTTTGGGGACACATTCCCAGATTAAGATTTTTGCAATTGTAGCTGTGTTAAAAGGAATGAAAGTATTCACTTTTGATCTGTTCTTTACTTTTATGCCCATCATATACTTTTCTCAGTTAGCTTAGAATAGTTTAGATAAAGTAAGCTACTCAATTAAATTCTCTTTGATATTATTTTTTTCTTCCTATTTCCAATGTGTTAATTAATGTTTTTGTTTATTTTCACAAAATATGTACTGATCAGGATATGAAAGAAAGGGAAATAGCAACAATAAGAACATGTTTTCTAAAAAATAGAGATTGCTACTTTATTACTTTTTACAGGGATACTAGTCCTTTCAAAATACCTTATTTGGGTCCTTTGTTGTGTTAAATTAATTCTGAGGTCAAAAATACTTGCCAGTGTGTTGACTTGCTCATTGTCACCTTAACTTCAAAAATAACTGTAAGGAAAATTTGGTGAGGTGCCTTTCTTATCTCCTTCTCTAGGACATCAAGATTTGTTTTTCCTCATGTGTCCTGTTCCATTCTGCCTTGTCTCTTCTGCCATCTCCTTTACACATTGAGTTATGCATATTGCATGAAGTACAAGAGCTCTTAACAGTATTTTGTTATTAAATTAATGATGGAGTTATGAGATTATGCCAAGCTTTTGGTGGTTAAATGGAAGTAGGAATATTATGCTGCATGCTTGAGAGCCTGTTTTAGTTTTTACTGGAACACACTATTGGTCTTGGTGATGACAACTCTCTGTCTAGGCCTACAACTGGAATGGAGGCACACGCTGTCATCCTTTGAATATTTACCTTGTTATTACCGAGTCATTTTTACGTCATTCTTCATTATTTTTATGGAAAGTAGACATAAAAGCATTTATTCATGTCTATAAAATCCCAATACCCACTGATCCATTTGAATTTTTTTTTAAAATTAAGAAATGAAAAATAGAATATGTCCTAAATGTTTATATTACATCAGAAAGGTCTCTCTTTCTCTGCCTCCTCACGTTGAGTTCATTTATGCTCTGTTTTCTGACTAGTCATGAAACTAAACTGCTGGTAATAACACTAGCAAAGCCAAATGTTCCTTCAGTACCTTATGGACAATCAAAAAATTTCAGCAGGGTCTTCAGTTTGCTACCCAACAGAAATGGACAGAAGGCCTAGTACCAGTGGGTAGAGGAAGTTTTTGAGGGCATCGGAACTAGATTTGCAGACAGGCTCTTCAAGGAGGCTAGCTGTGATTTGTAGAAGTTGGGCCATGGCTTTTAGAAGGATGACAAGAGCGGCTTTCTGGAAAAGGTCACTTGGACAGCTTTCAGAAGTTTTTCCTGACAGAAAGAAGTCAAATCATCTACCTTGCTTTGGTATTGAATGATGAAGATAAATTTTCTGCTCTAATCGGGGTTGAATGAAAAAGCATTTCAATTCTGATTTTTGGACTGAACAATTTTTGTAAAAGTCCTGACTTCAGGTAATGTGGTACAATGATTATGAGACTTTGTCACCCAGGGTCTGGAGGTGGAAGCTGGTTTACTGAAGCAGTAATGGAACATATGTGTTAAATCAGTTTTCACAGTCTTTGCTTCTCTGATTCTGAAGCTGGGTGAGACCATTCAATCCCCAACAGATAGATAATTCAATAGGAATAGACTAAGCATATTTTTAAGGTGAGAGAAGAGTGGCTGAAAAAGTAGTCCTCACAGGATTAACCCCCATGGGGAGAAAACAATAAAAAAGCAATGCCCTAATTTCTGGAGTACAGAGTACAAGAAGTGGTTCAAGAGATTCTGATCTAGGGTTTCTAGAAATTCTAGTGAGATTTATACTGAATGAGAACTGCTTGTCTTGGTAGTTGAAAAAATTAGAATACTTTGTTCCAAGTGTCATGAAGTACAAAAACTAAAAGGGGGTGTTTCCTCTATATGCTGTGAATATATATGGTAATGTCATATGTATTCATAGCTAAGGTGAAAACAAAACCTCAAGCAACTCAACATAAGTTGTATCTTTTAGTTGGGGAGAGGAGCTGTTAGGTGCTTTGGTTGATTCAGGGCCCTCTGAATATGGAAAGTTAATTTATAGGTCCTTCTACTTAAAGAGAAATGCAGACTACAAAAAGTTAGAGGTGCACAGCTAGCAGTACAGTTTGCAGTTTAGAATTACCAATCATCCTCGTTATGTCATTTTTAAGATGGACAAGTATGAGCCATTACACCTTATGCAGAAGAGGATAGCCTCAGATCAAGGAGAAGGTTCAATAAAATGTCCTTTTTGTGGTGACTTGTAGATTTTGTGAGGGTGAGTAAAAGCCAGTAAGTGAGGACAAGAGGAAGGAAAAACTTTTTGCCAAGAAAAAAAGGTTTGAGTATCTTGAGAGGAAGGGGATAGAGAGTAACATCTTTATTCAAGCAAGAGGTCCTTCTCTCCTGGAGGCTAGATGTCACTGTTAAATCCATAAAGGAGATTAAACAATCTCTTATCAAGAGATAAACTAACCAGAAACTATATGAGAAATTTGGTGAGAAAACTAGGGACACTTGTTGTCAGCATTGTGAAGGGAAATGGAGTTGAAGAGTGAAGGGAAATGGAGTTGAAGAATGGTCCTGATATGGGAGAATCTGCCTAAGAAACTAGTGGCTTCAGTAGATCCAGACAGAAAGAAATTTTGTGGGGTGACTCTTGTGGTGCACTGAGGGATAGAAACCATCTGTTCATGATCAGGACTGAATGGGATGAGAAACTGAAGAATCTGTGTGTCTGGTTCTTGCAGGAACACACATTGTGTGGTTTGGCTGGAGAGCCAAGTCACTGATTTGTAGACCTCCTAGATTCTGTCTTCTCACAGGAGAAAGGGCTGCCAAGTGATAAGACTATGACACATGAACGTAACAAATGTCACAGCTAAATACAAGGTGTGACTTGTTTTACTAACATGCATACTACTAAATGTGGTGAAATTTACATGCATAATGATGAAGTTATACCTTATAGGCTTATTGTATCACTGTGCTATTTGTAACTATTCTCATAGCATCTTATTACCTTATGTTCTACAGAGACAGCACAGTCCCCAAACTATCATATTGCCATTTGGTTCAGTGCTGATATGTGCTGTATTAAACACACAGATAAGAATTCTTTGACATAACAATTCATAATGAGTGTTGGATCACATTCAGAATGATTATAGTGTGCCTTGTTTTCTTAACCTCAAAACAAGCCTGCTTGCTCTTATTTTCTGCTGCTAATGTGATTATTGTACTTTCAATTAAAGTAACTGTAAAAACGATTACTGTGGTTTTTGAAGATTGAGCAGGACATTTTCAATGACCAAAACTCTCTTGAAATGTGAAAATTTGTCCTCATTAGTGTTTGCTATTGGACACATGATAATATATTTCTGAAGTGCAGATGTATAAATCTTTAAATTCAGACATCTGTATATACAGACTTGTACTTCTCATAAATACATTAAATGCTGTTACCCAAAGCATTAACAGATATACTGATACTTTGACTTTTTTTCTTTGAAATAGTAGCAATATTGTAACTTCCTAATTCTATTAATTAACATTACTCTTCTGTGAAAAAATCCTTACCTCCTGATAATGTTTCTAGATTTTCTATTAATTCATTTGACTGTTGCATGATGCTGGAAAAGAAGATGGTAATAAATCAATATTTCTTTAGCATTGTACCTTAAAATTGCACCAAGTTCAGCAATGTTTCATCTAAAACTGAATGAGAATTTCTCAGATATATAAAAGGGCATTTGGAAATTCCTCTAATGGAATGACAATATTGCCTCCTTTTTACAATGCAGAAAGTTTAAGAGAGGGAATATACTTTTTAGAACAATTTTACTTTAAATTTTATAGATATTAAAATAAGTTTTGAATCTATTATTATTAGAAAATGTTTAGTCTGCAAATGTTTGATCAGAATGTTTTTACCTTAACTTAAATGTATTTCATTTTAAAACAAATCAGCATGTTTCTATGAGCACTTTCTTTTTTATAGAAAAGCATTTTCCATCTGGGGAATGATATATCGGAAAATCCATGTCCGGTTTTAACAGCTAGTCATGATATGTTGTTTCATCAGATATTGAGAGTATTAGTAATGAAATCATCTACAAAATGGCATATTTCAGAAGGGATTGTTATAGAAATATGATAATATACTGCTGAAAACTGAATTAAGAAATAGGGAAAACCAGAGTTAGATCCAGGGAGCTGTTTATCATCATGGTATTAGGTAAAATCCACTGGGTGTCTTTTATCATTGACTATCATCTATTTAGGTTATCTTTTCTTCTAGTCATTCTTTTCAGTCTTGCTGCACTAATACCTTCAGAGCAGTTTCCATCTCTTACTTTCAAAAAATACTGTTAATCAATATTAATGTTACTGAAGAGCTTTGTTACAGCATATCCATGTAAACACAAGAGTTACATTTGAAGATATATGACAAAAGAGGATTTTTTTAAAAGCTAGAGAGCCGTTGCTCCCTTTAGGCTATTTTGTGTGTGCGCGGGGTAAGGGTAACAAATAGTCTGGCTATAAAATTGTCTTTAATTAGTTGACTCAGTGGCTTCCAACAGTGTACTACACTGGTATGTGGGACTCCCATGTTACAAGATAGACTTTTGAATCCTACTCCGTGCTCCTGGGTAGTCTTAGCGTATCGACATACATGCTGTCCTGTGGGAAGTGCTGGCAGTATTACCCAAATAACCATCCCACTGATTTTATGGGCTCATAGGGAAGTCATATACCTTCCCTTCTGAGGAATATGCATAGCTAGAGGTTGGGTGCCATGACAGTAATAATACTCTGAGTGAAAATCAAAGGGATGTAGAAGTGCAAGGTTAATAGAAATTTTAAAGGATAGTTTTATGTTTCTTCATTGAAAAACAAGCCATATGCATAATTTGCTTTTAATTAAGCAAATTAACCCTTCCTGTATTTTAAACAGCATCAATGAGATCAATTGTAATGGTCTAAAAATGTTTTTTTTAAAATTATTAATTATTCTTTCTACAAACACAAAGGCTCTTTCTAAGACTGCAAACCAGTTTTGATTATAATTTCTTCACTCATAATATTTCAAAAATACTTTGATTTTTGCCAACGGTGCTGTTCAATTTGGAATAAATTCTTTTCTACATTTTCTATTACAGATGTGGGAATTAAGGAAAAGTTTCTCACAATTTGTTTTTATGTAATCTGAACTTTAGTGCAAGTCTGAAACATACATATTGAAAAACCATAATTAATTCCTGAAAGTGCAACTACATGGAATAGCAGGAAGATGTGTACAGGCTTGGGAGCTGAAGAATTTAGTGAAAAATTTCAGACATGGGAATTACATTTTGTTAAGATACAGTTTCCAGTACTAGAATTCTTTTCATGTCTCCTTATGTCTTCTTTTTCCCCATAATGACACGAATTTCAAAATAAGGTAATAGGTGCTAGGTGGTATTTCTTTTAGAATGTCTTAAGTGTCTGTGCTGCTTTATTTTCTTAAGATGAAGTAAGCATTTGTATATGGCCGTAAGTTCATAAAATTACTTTTTAAATTTTCAGTTGAAGTAACTGAAAAACAGTACACACCATTAAGTATGCAAACTCTTATCAGCTAAAAAATGTTGGACTGTTTTTGTTGTTCTGCAGTCTGGATATCTCCACTGATAAAATACTGTATTGTTAAGCAACCTACAAGGCATGCCATGTTTGCAATGCAGTGAAAGCAAACGTTGAGGTTTTTATGTTTAGGTAGGGTTCCTTTTTGTGTTTTACTTTCACTGGTGCCTTAGAACTACTGCTGTGGTAGTTAAGCTTCCATCTGGTTTGAGGGCAAGATACTCGTCTTTTGAATATTCTGTTTGTACTGGACAATTACATATGAGAATTTTACCTCGTGCTTTGCATGAAGAAAGATCAGCATGTACTTCTAGGTCACTTTTGGAACACAATTAGTCTTTCTGTTTGGGCTTAGTTAATTCTAAGGACATTCAGGCAACTGTGTTGTGCTGATAGTATGTGTCAAAGCAAGGAAGCCGTGAGATAGCCTTTAATGTGACATGAATGTAGGAATTTATGGCAAATATAAAATCCTCCTTTGTTGTATGAAATCTGATGTATGCCCTTCATGAGGTGTATGTGTAGTACAGTATTGGGAAGGTAACATTTACTACTTAACAGGATGGAGCTAGGCTGTGAGGCTTCTTTGCAAACTTCCTGTTTCTTATTCTAGCTCTGAAGTTAAAATGATGAATTTTCTCCTCCTGATTTGGAGTTTAAGGATATGGTGTAACTAGAGTTACTTTAGCTCCTTCCAAAGCCACTGTGTGTCAGTTCAGCTGCAGGCTTGTGCATACTGGAAGTGTTTAATTCATACTGAATTGCTTGAGTAAGTCCATTGCATGAAGTTGTTACCATCTTCACTATATTTTTATAATTTAGATTGTGTTTCTTTGACATATGTACAATACTCTCTGTCACTGCATTACTTTGTATCCTGCTTTTGGGGCTTTTTTTTTTTTGCA